>NC_056744.1:735615883-735620883 GCF_019279795.1 Protopterus annectens
TTACTAGTGCTTACATATGCTTACTACTGCTTAATAGTGCTTACAGTTGCTTACTAGTGCTTACTCCCGCTTACAACTGCACTGATTTAGACAGTAATGTCTAATGGTTCTTGGGAAGATAGGGGATTTGGAAGCTGTATGGAGTTATCACTCATTACACATTTTACCTTCCATTTGTATCCCTGATTCCTGTGTACATATACTGTATGGGGCACATGTGATTATCTGTGGACTTTGCAACATTATGACACTGACACTTCACATCTGCATTTAATGCAATGCTCCAGTTCAAAAATATATGTTATTTAGTAGGTTATGCAACTAAAATATTGGTCATAACGTGATTTGACATGGAAAATGGAATGCGCTGCAGTGGGACTCGAACTGGGAATGCTTGCTCATAAGGTGAATGCTCTGCCCACTACATTATTGCTATACTGCTTCATTTGCATGTATCTTCCTTGTTATCCTCTTCAACCATTTGAGCTGCATTACCCCTAGCTAAGCGATGGGCCAACCTGCTATGCTTAGCTTTAATCGGATTCATTAAAAAAAAATGGTATGTTTATTTTCTTTGTATTTACTACTGCTGTTATACATGTGGGGGGGTGTTGCTGAGGGTATGTGGACACCTATGAGAGGACTCGCTCATTCTTTTGGCCTTTCTGCTGTTCTTCATTGCTGGGGCGAGCATATTCTGAAAGCTCTGCTCTCAGACATGTCCTCTGCACTCTTACACTCTCCATGTAGGATTTGGAGCTCAGGCAGCGTGCCTTCATTAATATGCATGGCGCACTGCCGTCCTGCTCCTAAACGGCCGCTTCCATGCAGGACTAAGCAAGTTCTGCACGTTAGATTAGTAAATTCGGGGGAACATCTTCTTTTTAATTTTTAGACATTTCAGGAGTTAAATAGCAATGTTTATTTCTTCCTGGATCTCATTTTGAGAAATTTCCCAAAGTAGAGACTATCGCTTTTATTTGTCTCAGAATTATTGTATATTTGTTACTGAGTTTAAATTTTACTTTGATATCATTTAAAAAGTTATCCTTGAGTTTGTAGAAATCCCATACAGTTAAGTTTTTAATTTGAGGGAATTGGTCAAGGTTTATCATTTTATTACCCAGTTTTAGATTTGGATTTAGATGAATGGGCTGCATGAGAATAAGTGTGTTTGGCAGGTATAATGAAGAGAAAAGCTTTTGGAATGTGTTAATTTTGTGTTTGATTAGGTTATTTAGATTGATGCCTTTTAATACAGATTTGTTTATGAAAAGTAATGATTTGGAGCTTATATTGCACATTTTCACATGTGCGTGCCAGAGATCAACCCATTGGGGGGAATGGGTTGGGTCAATTGGATTATGATCTGCAATTAACAGGATTCTGCTGGCACAAATTATGTCGTAATATAATTTGAAATCTGATATCCCCAGACCTTCTTTGTTTTTAGAAAGCATTAATTTTGATAGGGAGATCCTTGGATTTTTAGGAAACCATATGAATTTAGTTAGGATTTTGTTTATTTTTTAAAGAAGTTTAATGGGATGATGTTATTTGTTCCAATAAATTGGTACAGTAATCTGAGTAGAATGTTCATTTTTATTATTGCTATTTTAGACAGAAAGGGGAATTTCATATTTTTCCATGTGTTTATATAATTTTTGATGTTTGTCCATGTTTTGAGGAGATTATTTTGTAGGGAGTTTTTATGATCATGATCAAATATTATCCCTAGGTATTTAAAAGTATATTGCAACTTTATTTGAGTTATAGGAAAGAGAGGTTCTTTATAACTACTTGGGTTGATTGGAAAAATAAGAGATTTTGAGGGATTAATTTCATAGTTAGAAGAGAAGATTTTAGTTGCATTTTGAATTTTAGTTAAGTCAGTATTGGGTAGCTGGAAATATATAATGAGGTCATCCACAAAGGCTGAGAAGACAAGATTATTGCCAAGATGTTGGGTATATGGTGAAAGTTTTTTTTTGTGTTAAATATATAAATAAGGGTTTGATATATATGTTGAATAGATAAGGTGAGAGGGGACACCCCTGTCTTGTACCATTATTTAATTTTTTTGGGGAAGAATGTAATTTATTGCTAACTAGAGTAATGTATGAAGAATTATGTAGGATTTTGATTGTATTTATAAAAATTGTTTGGAAAGTTAAATTGTAGGGTTAACATCAAGAATTCATAGTTTACTCTATCAAAAGCCTTTGTGGCATCCAGTGCCATAAGGTATTTGGGAAGTTTATGTTTTGCAGAAAGTTTTATGGCTGCACCTAGGGTAAGTGTGTTGTCCCAGGTTGTCTTCCCTTCATGAATCCTGACTGCTGTGGGGATATGATTGCATGGAGGATTTTTTTAAGTCTATTTGCTAGAGCCATAGACATAATTTTAATGTCTATACTGATAAGTGAAATTGGTGTATAGTTTGATGGATTAGATTTGTCAGTATTAGGTTTGTGAATAAAGATAGTTTAAGAGTTGTTAATATATAGATTGGTAAATCCAAATTTACAAATGTATTTGAAGACTTTAAGAAGGATAGGAGGAAGTTTTGAAGCAAATTATTTATAAAAGTTAGAAGTGAAGCCATCAGGGCCTGAGGCTTTATTGCTTTTAATGCTTTTTATTGCCTCCATAATTTTGTCTGTTCTTAAAGGGGTCTCTAGACTTTCAAAATGATGTTTTTCAATTTTTGGGAATGTAATGCTGTTAAAGAAAGAGTTGTAGGATTGTGGGTGTAGTTAATTCTGTGGGCCATAGAGTTTGCTGTATATTTTTTCGAAGATAAGCAGTATATCTTGGTTATTTATAAGTATTTCATTATTGTGTTTGATTTATAAAATCATAGGTGGGTCCTGATGAACATTTGTGAGTCTGGCTAATAATTTGGATGGTTTTTGTGTCCATTCTGAGTAGTTAGCAAGGAGTTTCATTTCTCGAAATGAGAGATTTTGTGCATGCATTGAGTATAACTCTTTCTGATGATTGAGAAGTTGGGTTTCTAGTTCTGAGCAGAAATTTACTTGGAGTGATTTTTCAATTTCTTGGATTTTCTGTTTTATTTTGATTTCTTTCTGGTAAGTTTTTTTTTTAAATAAGAGGCTTTTTGAATCAACAGCCCACTAATTTTGGCTTTTGTGGCTGCCCATAGAATGCCAAGTGCAATGTCTGAGGTTGAGAGATCAGCACTAAGTTCATCTAGTGTATTGTTAATTTCACTGATTACTTCTTCTTTGTCAAGAAGGTTAGGGTTTAGGGACCAGGAATGGAAGGTGTTTTGATTTGGAGTGTTTTTTTTAAAGGGACAAGCTTCAGTGTTATTTTGGAATGGTCTGACAGAAATCTTAGACTGTTAGAGTATAAGGTTTTTTCGTTTAAGAGAGATTCTGAGATCAGAAAGAAATCAATCCTAGACCATGATTTATAGCATGGGAAGTAAAATGTCATGCAAACATCATATTTCTCCAGGAAACACACCTGTTTAATGAGAACTGGAACAAGGACAGAGATTGACCTTGGCTAACCTTAATTATTGCCTCTGGTAGTAAAACTAATTCAAAGGGAATAGATATTTTGATTAAAAAAATATTTAAAGAGGGAATTATCAAATATGGTTCAGATAATATTGGGAGATGGTGTTACTTTAGATGCCGTAATCCCTTAACCTGCAAGTCCACACTTTTTCTAAATCTCTATGGTCCCTGTACAAATCAGCAGGATTTCATAGTTCAAATATATAATTTACTGTCAAAATTTCCAAACCATGAATATGTAGTGGGGGGTGACTGGAACATGGTTATTGATCCCCTAAATGACAGCTCCAACAAGAATAATAAACAAAATAAGCAAGCTTTGCTTGCTTTAGAAGAACTAATAATAGAATTCACTTTAATTGATCCATCTCTCTCAAGTAGTCATCTCAATCAAGGGGACAAAAAACATTAATCAAGTTTTCTGGCTATGTGGCGGTCATAATTTTTTTCAAAAGATGTGTAACATTTCTATAGTGTTACCATAAGATCTGTACATATTAGAGGAAAAACAGAATATAGCCAAAAATATTTGTTGGCACCAATAATTTGATTGCAGTATGTAGTACAGACTGCAAGCAGCATGAAATATGAATTCTATTCAGAATTATGTTCTGAAGCAAAAATATTACATTTAAACTTGATACTGGTACATAATGCAATATACTGTCTGAAACAACATTTAAATCACTGAATCTGAATAACAGATAAAAATAGATTTCTGAAGACTATGGCTTTTAGCAAGTTCAACAACTACTGGGAATGTGACAGCTGGAATTAATGAGCACAATGAGTTAACTGTTGAAATTATGGCTATAAGCACTGTGGGTCAGATTGTGTTTGGCTTTTATCACAAATGTAGAAATACAAGTTGATATCCCACATTGTCGCCATGGAAAGCATTTGAAACAACCAAATATGGTGACTTATAATACCCATGAGATACTTCGTATGATTAAAAGGATTCATACTGTGCAGTTAAAGAATGATTTAGAAATTGGTGCAGTCATCAACAGGTATAAATCAAATGTTCAGAGCTGTAATTGTGATGGTATTGATGTTTTACTAATCAAAGTATATAAAACAACTGCAAGAACAGCTCATCTGTTGAAGGAGAGGAGGTTAATTTGCTGTGTCTCATGAACAGCCACAAAGAAATATTTATTGACAGAGAGCTTAATAAAGCTAGAAGCTATGTCAATGTGCATGTTTATCCTAAATCAGTGCATGTTTACCTCAAAAGAGCAGTTGGGAAATAATCAATTAATCACATGAATCCTGTTATAAGTTTTCTATGAGAATCAAAAGACACAATGCTCAAAGTACTGCTTGTGTTCCTGAAGTTACTGATAACATTTTGCAGAATATTCTGCTTTGGTGAGGAAGTCTAGTCTGTCTAGTAAGATAATGTCATATTAAGATACTATACATATTTGAAGAAAAGGCTCAACTGCA
>NC_056744.1:735925883-736053383 GCF_019279795.1 Protopterus annectens
ACAAACAAAAAATTAAAAAAAGAAAAGTGTGTGCGTGTGTGTGTGTCAGTGTATGTGTGCATGAAAGTGAGTGTGAGATTGATTGAAACATTTTACATACGCTAAGCAGCGCTTTTGCTGTTTAGTGAGAACAAAATTAAAACAAATGGAAAATTTAAAAAATACAATAGTGTGTGTGTGTGCGTGTGTGTGTGTGTGTGTGTGTGTGTGTGTGTGTGTGCATTTATGTTTCTGTCTACATCTGTACAGGTGCTTACATGCATAAAGGCAGAAGTGTTTGTGTGAGTGTGTGGGGGGTGAGACAGATCAATAGATTAGTGGCTGCAAGTCATTTACAGTTAACAGGAATGCATACCTTTCAACCTCTTAGCTCAAGAAATCCAGACAAAGTCTAAAACAGTGTAGGGCAAAGGATCAAAAATAGGAACAGATTTTAAATATTACGCTTATAAAACTAGAAAATTGCTATAATAACAGGAATCATGTTAACAAGCATTTTCTGAAGGGTATGAAAGTCAGAAACTCAAATGTAACCCATTATTTAGTAGCTTCATCCCCCAATGATTTATTTTATGAGGAACAGATCAAAAAATGAGGCAATAAATCTGGACATTCTGCAAAAATCTGAACAATTGACAGGTACAAAAGTATGAAACTTCTAATGGCTGGCACTATTAAATGACTACAATTGTGTGTGTTTTTAAATGTACATCTGAGTGTGTGTGTGTGTGTGTGTGTGTGTGTGTGTGTGTGTGTGTGTGTATGAGAGAGAGTGAGAGTGTGTGCCTAGACATTAAATACCTACCAAATTTATATTCTGAATGTAAAATACTTCCTCCAGCAACAGTTACATAGTCTACAGCAAGTCTGAAACATTAGGTGGCGGAAGTATTTCACACACAAAAAGTATTTATATATATATAGACAGATATATTGTAATGAAGAAAATACCAAATTAACAGATAGCCCATTCCCTAAATGCAATAATGCCCTCCTGGGTGTGTGTTATTGTGCAAATAATGCCCGTCTGGGGTGCAGATGCCCTCCACCTTCATTGGGCCTCAGAATACGCCTTGGGGGTGTTATTTACACAATAACACACACCCTGTCATGTATCATTGCTTATTTTTCATAGCTTTCAACCAATTAAGAACTCTCAATAGAATCTGAGAAAATTCCAGAAATAATCAGTGGACACTTAAAATAATAGTACCATTGACTGTAGACATTGATAAAATTCAAGAATGTGAACTAATAAGCATTTTCTCAAGTAAAGGGAGTCTATAAGTCTAATTATTATTATTTAAGTGTAATTCACTACTCTTTCTCGAAAAGTCATCAGTTTTAGGAGGGGTTGAGAGAGGCTCAACTAAAATTTCAGTCAAAATCAGGAATGACCCTTAAAATCAGAGGTACTACACTTGGAGATTACCTCATTTAATAGGTATATTCTTTTGCAAATACCCACTGTTAGCAATACCTCACACATGTCCAGATTTTTACATCACGTCCAGATTTTGCTGTATCTTTTTGTCTGTTTCTCAAAAAAATCTGTAGTTTTCGAACAGAGCCTTGAGGAACGAAGTTAATATATGAGACATTTGAGTTTCAGACTTCAATGTGTTTAACAAATGTATACTAACATAAATTTATTCTAGCAACGTTTATAAGATCAACATTTAAAATTTGATCCTATTTTTGCATCTTTGTCCCCCATTATTTTTGGCTTTTTCCGGATTTTTTTTTTTTTTTTTTAATGAGCAAGCTAAGAGGTCGAGAGGTATGTCTGTCAGGGTTGTTGTTTCTGAAATACTCAATTGTAAGCTAGCTACCGACACAGCGTTAGTATAAATAAATAAATAAAAAAATAGCACCAGATAAGAGTCCCTGTACTTTCCGACAATATTAAGATTTTTTTTTTTTTTTGCTGTAAAGTGTAGCGGACCAGACAGCATTATTTCCGACATTTTAAACTGTGGTTGTCCAGGAAGTGACTGACAATACTCCTTGTTTACAACGGACTGCAGTTTCAGGGATTGCCCACAAAGGGGCAGAAGAAAGGTTTTGATTCACTTTTTTTGACTAGTTTTCCACTCCTAGTCTTCTTACCATACAGAAATCCAGTGTTGCTATGCAACTCCCTAAACACTGTGCGACGTGAAAAATGTAAGCGCAGCTAAATTATTATATGGTCCTTGTGAATTTGAAAGACCTTGCAGAATGCGCTTTGCTAAAATGATATTAAACGAAATCCATAGTAAACTTTAGTGTTGCTTAGAGACACACTGGCAACTGAACGGTGGCTTCCCGATTAATCTCAATTTGCTTGTTACCTGTGCGAATCTGCCATGATCGGCACTTACAAGAATGAACAGTTTGAGTTTTGTATGTCAAAAGAAAATATTGGAGTAAACGTGTTTCTTAATGCAAATTTTCATGTGATACAGAAAAAAACTTCGGATAGTGAAATGCTGTAGGCTGTACTTCTACACTTCTAATTAAAGCATTGCAAATGCACATGTGCTATTTAAGATATGCAGTCCCGGGCTTATTTACTGCTGCAGAAAGAGCACACACAGTTATCAAATGCCAACCTTTATGTAAGTATAAATTTTAGATTAGTTTGTATGCTAAACAAAGCTTTTGCACTAGATAATCTACAGGCATCTTGACTTCTTTGCTCAAGAAAATCCTCAAATCAGTCAGGGAAATTTTTGAAATATTAATTCACTTAAAACGTTAGTAGATCAAATTGTTTTGCATCAGCACGCATTTTCTAAACTATAAGAAGAATAAAATGAATCGATGTCTTCCAATATTAATTCACTGGCAACAATTCTCAGTGATTTACCAGAAAATCAAAAAAAAATACCAGTGAAAGGGTGCAAATATGAGGCAAAAGTAGAAACAGTCCAGAGGCATACATTTGTCTTTCTATAGAGCTGTTTATGGATTCATAGGTTGTTACTAGGCTATTAACCACTAGGGCCTTTATAAGCCTAGCTGTGCACCCCAATCCAATTGGGCATCTATTAGAAAGGAGGGGTGTTAGTAAGGAGATATCAAAGGGATTTGGGAGGTTGTTATTGGAGAACATTTTACTTATTAACAACCTCTGTCCATCAGAGGCATGGGAGCCAAACTGGGGGTAAAATTGCAGTGTTTCTTTGAAATCCCCTGATAAAAGATGGTGGAGTTTGCCTCCCCATACACATATCCCAAAGGTGTAGCATGTGTATCAGTTATTACATTAAGTGGACTGATAGTGGTATAATAGAGAACACGGAACCATTTATTTTATTTTTACTTAATTTTGCTTTTGTTTACCCGGTTTGTCTGACTGGGTTTAGTCTAAAAACACTTTTTAAGGGAGGCCTGAGCTCCAACACAGTACAAACATTTTTAAGCAAACATTCAGTATTGCACACAAGCAGACATTAAATAATATAACAGTATGAGATAATGGTTAACATAGCTACTAATAGTGCTTAGGAATGGTTTGTGACCATGTTGTAAGTAGCAGTTCATAATGTAGATACCAGTATTCAAATACTAGTATAACTCATTTGTTGACTGTAAAAGTTAATAGAACAACAACAGATGTTTCATCAATATGCATTTTCTGAATACTAAGAATTATGAAATACCAATACCTGTCATTATTTAGTGATTGTAATCCTCAGTGATTTACCAGAAAATCAAAAAATGTAATGAGGAGCAGCATAAATAATAAGATGTAAAACTGGAGATACTAAAAGTTAATAGTACAAAATGCTTTGCATCAACATAAGCTTTCTGAACAATAAGAAAGTATGATTTACAAGAGAAATTGCAAAAAATATATGAGGCAGTATCATGGATGATAGAAAAACAGATTTTGCATCACTATGTATTTTCTGAATGATACATATGAAACTTTAATATCTGACAGATTGTAATAGACCATAATGGAGAACACTGGATGACGCGTATATGCAGAATCATAATAGCAAGTGACATGGTTACACAAGGCCTGTGTTCTTCATTATCACATCTAGCTGATACTATAGCTAAAGATGACAAAAGTTCCTGTCACTAATTTTGGCTCAAAAATTTGCTGTCTCCCACATAATGCATCTTAAATCTGTCGATTTAGAGAGAAAAGGAGGTGGGATGCACTTAATAAATGATACAATCATTAGAATGATACATTTATTTTTCTAGTTCACATTCTCTTATACTTTTCGCCTTCGCATATTAATTGTACTAATATTTTAAAAAGTGCCACTGATTATTTCTGGATATGTCTCTGATTCTGAAGGTAAAAAAAAAAAGTGAGAGCTGTTGCTGAGAGGTCTGACTGGCAGTTCATTGCGTAGCTTTCAAATGTCCCTGATTTTGCCTCATTATGTTTTACTGTGTCTCTTCTAAAATGTTTCATCTTTTTCTGATGTCAATGAATACAGCAGTTAAATATTAAGAGTTTTATAATTTTTATTGTTTGGAAAATGTGTGTTTATGTGAAATCTGTTGTTGTAGCAACTTTTTAAATGTGATTTAAGAGAAATAATTTAAAAATAAAATGTCTCTGAATTGAGCCTTTTTTGAGAGCTATGGACAATAGCACACATTCGTCAAACTATGCCACTACTTTAATACCGTAAGCATTATGTAAACACAATATGGAGTCCACTGTTCTCCATTATTATCCATATTTTTTTCATAAACTACCGTGGACACATTCTTTCCTTTTGCTTTCTACCCATCTAATTTTTGTATGCGTTTGAAGATGGAACATTGAATGACCTTTTGTGCTGGACAAACTATTGTCATGTTAAAAATGTATTTTTGTACATCTTGACTTTACGTGGTGTATTCCTGAAAGGCTACTTCTTGTTCTAATTAAATCTTGTCTACCACAACATAAGAAACAAAATCAGAGTTGTGTTATAGGAATAAAAAATGTTTATATACGTGTACTGCTTCCTTAAGTTTGCTTAAATCCGTCTTCTTCTTCATGGCCAGAAATAGGAGTTAAATGTGAGTAAATCTTAGCTCTGTCTAGTCACAGTAATGATAACTGATATTTAAAATGGTGGCAACAGAGTATTTGACATTGATATGCATGTGCTCTAGCTATAAGCATCTTTTTTAGCACTTGATCACTAAAAATGGTAGTAGTAACTTTTCTCTTTGGCTCACAGTAGTTCTTTATTTTATTAGAGTATGAATGAAATTAGTTATGACACAACAAATAAGTGATGAGTCTCCTCTGTGAACTGCATTCCAAAACAGTTTATACATATGTCCATGCATGATCCTGAGCTTGCAAGACTGTTTAGAGCATGTAGATTTCCAGAAAAAAAAAAGCTTGCATTTTATATATGCAAATAAAGCAGTGGGCAAGACAGCCTTTGTGACCCACGACCAAATGTACATCTGACTCACAAATCCGCCTGGGAAGCCACCAGTCACCTTGAAGGTAGAAGTATGAAATGCATTGCATACCTTTAATTTCTGATTGCAGTGACAGTACGTGTTCCTGTGTGCATCTAGCTTAACATTTTCATATTGTTATTATTATTATATGCTCACAGCATATAAGGTAGAGCCAAAGTATGGCAGTGAAAGGGATAAACTTTAGCCTGACCTTCATTGCCATCTTCAGCTGAAATAAGTTTATTTCTTGATTACCATTATTGTTTGTTTTTATGGTTATTTTTTGGGTTAATTACTATTTGAAATTTGTTGGTAAGTTGCTGGTTTGTAATGCAGCTGTTTGTAACTACAGGTGTGCAGTTCATAGTCTGGTTTTAAGGAGTGTAGTCATTTCAGCATCTGAAAATAGGTCCAGGGCATAGTATTATAGGACTGTTTAGATTTTTATCCAACAACTGGCTCAAATACATATTAAGAACTGTTTTTCTTTTATTTATTGTTTTGATTTGCAACCATTATTTTGCAGTTCATACACATTAGCTCACTGCATAGTGATTTGAGCAGTTAGCAGTTGGGTATCTCACTGCCTTCTCTCTGGAGCCTGTACTTCCTCCCCATGTCTACTGTGTTACTACCACACATTATGGGAGTCCACCCTTCTTGATTATTACCCATATTTTTTCATACAGTACCCTGAACACATTCTTTCCTTCTGCATTTCTTCTGTGTCTGTGGACTATTACTCGGTGGTTTGGTTTCCTACCTCATCCTAAAGATGTGCCATAGGTGAGTCGGTGAGTGTTCCTAATGCCATTAGTTGTGTTTGCTGTAAGTGTGTGAGTATGTGAATGTGAGAGAGTGTGTGTGAGTGTGTGTGTGAGTGTGTGTGAGTGTGTGTGAGTGTGTGTGAGTGTGTGTGTGTGTGTGTGTGTGTGTGTGTGTGTGTGTGTGTGTGTGTGTGCATGTGCACACTGTTTAAGATTAGTCTGACTGCCTTGATGCTTAAAGAGTATCCAATAGGCTCCAGCTCTGCAATGACCCTGCAGTGGAATGAATGGGTTATTGGAAGATGATTGAATTAAATGAAATAATTTAGTAAAACTACCTTATTGATTTGGTCTGATTTATACTTAGATCTTCATTTATATGGTCTCTTCCATGTTATAAAAGCCTGTGGATAGAAAAGACAAGCATTCGTTCATGGCTTGTTTCTGTGGTATGTGAACAAAACTTGGTGTGAATTCTTGTTTTGTGGTATCCAATAAGTACTAGTTGTGCAGTAACTGAGTCTCTAAAACCTGTGAAATTACTTTGTCAGAAAGGGTAGTGATGTAGTTGATATTTTGTCTCTGAATAAGAAATTGTAAGGCAAATCAAGTGATAATTGTTTGTCCAGTGCTCTTAATCACCTTTCAGTTTGTCATTTGCTTGGCATTGACTTAAGAAGTCAATAATAAAACTTGAGAACCCTAGCTATGTTTAAAAAGTGATTTTATATGTAGAAGAATAATAAAATAAAAAGGCTAGGAATGTGAGACTGGGACATGAAAGGAATAACACAAGTAGGATAGAAGGAGGGGGAGAAACTGAGATTTTTGAGGTGCCACTGACTTGGAGCAGCTGTTTTGCTAAGGGAGCTCTAAGTAGCACAATATGTAAGGTTTGTAAGAAAATTATGGAGCTTTGTGGTAGAATAGGTAAGCTAGAGATGGTTGGAGACTGGCAAGAATGGAGATAAGAGTCAAGCAGCAGGCTGGCAGACAGGATGGGGTGGGAAAAGATAAGGGGGAGGCAGATTACATGGGCAGTGATTGTCTAAAGAGTACAGACAAGCAAGGTGGCACAGCGTAAGATGAAAGTAGAAGATGCAGTTGCGAACAGGGGAGCAAGGAGAATGAAGCAGATGTAGAAGGACAGATGCAGGTATCAGTGACAAGTAATAAAGGGAAAATGGATCTTTAGGCAGCCATGCAGGACACCACAAGGAGAGCAAGTTGAAGGTGGGCAGAGAGGGACACTTAGCACAATGAGACAGACAGAGGGTAAAAAGAACACTGGAGAAGGCTTGTAGGAGGAGCATGGGAGTGATGGAGACTAGATTACATGCAGCACAGTGAGGATGGCAAGCAGTGCAGACTGTGAAAAGGGCTGAAATTAGCAGAAGTGGAATGGAAAGGTTACAGACAGGATTGGTAATGGCATGGGCTAGGATGTGAAAAATATCAGAGCTAGTATGGAGTCAGAGAGGAGGATTTTTAATGATGGAAGTCTGCTTCACAAGGGGGATTAAGAGTATAGAGAAGTGATTTCAGTGAAATTAGTTTTGGGGCCTATTTTTCATAATGTTTGGGAGGAAGAGACCAATGTCATCACATGGGGGCAGGGATACACACATATTGTGATGAAGGTAAACCCTATTAACATTTTGGGAAAGGGTGGTTAATGTGGCAACAAACCGTATCAGGAAGGTGACAAAGGAATGCCAGGAGAGACAGTTGGAATTATCAGTCTCAGAAATGTTACCTGTACCAGCAGTAGAACATGGAGGAAGTAGAGGATTAGAGTTCTTAATGACTGACTATAGCACTGAAAAAAGGAGGTGGGGTTGGGACTAGTAGGTGGAGACCACCTCTTTACAAGTCATGGTTCAGTAATCCAGAATTTATAATAACACTTAGAGCTGGGTTATAAAGGTACATCTCAGTGATCATATCTTCAAGCTAAGATAGGAGTGTGTGTGATAGAAACAGAAGAGTGAGATAGGTGTTCCAGTGGTAGATGGAAAACATGCTAGATGAACAGGTTAGGGTGACTTAGAGCTAGGTTATGTAGTATTACTCTGCAGTGCAAGGAGTTTGGATAGGAAGATAGGGAGCTGCAAGCATTTGTAAAGGAGTGAAGGGTGGCTGTTACTGGTATCACAGAAACTTGGGCTAAATACAAAAAGATAGGACATGGAGGTGTCCTTGAGTATGTTACTCTGGAATGACAGAAAAAGGACAGATGAGGGTGGAGTAACAATTTGCATAAAGAAGTTTATCAACTGTGATTCTGGAGACCAGGAAGGAGGGAAAACACTGTATCTGAAATACTGCAAGGGAGTGGATGGGATTAGAATCTGTGAAGAGTTTAAATAGAAGAAGTAGGAGGGGTAATGCCAGATTGTATGTGTCACCCAGAAACATCAAGATGACCAGAGAAGAAAAGAATAAAATAAGTGGGGTAGGAGATAGAGGATGGTACTGTTTGGGGAGCTGAACCTGCTTGGAGTAGACTGGGTAATGCAGAGCTGCAGGGTACAAAGAATAGGAGCTGACTGAAGTCTTGGTCCATGTTGGGTTCAACCATCTAGTGCAGAACTGTACCAGAAAGGATAGAATTCAGGATGTGCTCCTAACCAGTGCAGAGGGTGTCATGGATCTTCAACTTAAGGCGCAATTAGCCGTCAGTGATCATGGTAATATATTGCTTAGAATATGGGAAGAGAATAAGAATATGGAAGAGTGGTTCAACTGTCCTGTAAAGGAGCATTAAGGTTGAGTTAAGATACTGGGAGCAAGCTGAGGGAGTGAAACTTTGGGAGTCAGTCAGGGATGGATTAGTCCTTGCTAAGGGCACGGGTAGCCACATAAGAATGTAATAAGAAAATAATTGTCTGGTAGTTGGTGTAGAGGATTAAAAAGCTGTTAACGAGCTGTTTCTTGCTCATAGGTAAGTACTTGGCTAGCTGCCCTTGAAGCCCATTTTAAGAATATCCAATTACTCCTTTTTGTGCTTGAATAAACCTATCCCATTTAGTTAGAGATTAGCCCTGCCTATTTCACGGTCGATAATTATGTATTACACCTAAAGATAATAACTGGGATTGTAGCATAGATAATTTGAGGGGACCAATGCATGGGGTAAAGCATTTAGGAGCTGCCTCTGTCCATTAGTAGTATAGTGGGATACATTTTCTGTTTCCTATCCATATGTCCAAGTTGCACTTGGATATGGACAGGGATGAACTTTGTTTTATGTAGATGGGAGTTGTTTTGGAGCAGTGGTATTCTTTGTGAGATATACGTGTCCCTCCAAACCATTCTGGTGATGTTGTAGAAGAGGTTTATATCCCTAGACTGAGTATTTCTGATGCCACTGGACTTGCTGATTTGCAGTAATTCCATCAGTATTGAGCCAGAGGATGCCTTGTATGTCAGACACAGGTCACCTCTTAGCAGTCTGTTGGATACCGAGTATAGTGAATGGGCTATGAGTATGTCCATTTAGGATATGCTGTTTAGGCCTTGTGTCTTTTTAGTAAGGTATCGCTATGGGCATTACAGTTGTTGCATGTGTCTGGACAGATACATGCCAAAGGGCCATTATAATCAATAATTGGCTTATTGATGGCAGAGTAAAGGGTGACAATGACATCCCTCAATTTAGACACGATCCCTTTGTTTATATGCTGTGGTTCATAGGTGTTTACTAGGCTAATGATCACAAGGGCCTTTTTAAACCTAGCTGTTCATCCCAAATTTCTGACAAGTTTGGGTACCCTTGATAAGTTTTAAGCAGGGGCTTGGGAGATGAAACATTTACAAGCAGGGGCCTGGGAGATGAACCATTTACAGGTTGCCTGTATCCATTAGATATAGGTGCCAAACCTGGGATGAATTTCCTGTTCCCCATCTAATTGTACAAGTTGCGGTTGAGTTTGGTTAGGGAGGAACTCTGCTTCACATGGATGGTGAGCCTGTTACAGAGATGGGGTAGTCTCTAGGATGCATACCTGTCTCTCCAGCAGGTCCTATTAATATCACAGGCAAGGTTTAAGTGTTCAGAATAGGTAATTTTGCTGCTGTTTGTTTTGTGGAAATGCAGGAGTTCCATTAGAATGGGGTCTGACAATGCCCTGTATGCCAGGCATAGATCTCCCCTCAATAGCCTGTAGGAGACAGGATACAGGGATAGGGCCTTCAGGAGGTGTACATAGAACATTTGACTTATGTCCTGTATTCTTTAATTGAGGAACCTCTGTGGACGTTCCACTTGTTGCATATGCCTGGTTAGGTACATACCAAAGGGAGCATTGTACTCCATAATAAGTCTGATGAATTCCAAATACACTGTAACAATGACTTCCTTGGTCCTACATGCCATACCTTTGTTTATAAGTTGTGCAACATAGAATGATTTCCTCACTACTGTAGACACGTGGTTGTCAAAGGCTAGATTACTGTCTAGGTGTGTCTCTAAGTCCCTGACTACGGAGTCAGTTTTAAGGGGTGTGTTGTCAGTATGATAGTTACCAGAGGTAGATGACTTCCTAAAGGATACTATTATGCATTTCGTGGCATTTAATTTTAGTCCACGGCTCTGACACCAGTTGTTTGTCTGTGTCAGCCCTTCCCGGAAAACATTTATATCAGTGTGGGCTTCAATGACAGCTCCTAATTTGCAGTCCTATGCAAATATAGTCAGCCAAAGACCATTGACATTGTTCTTCAGAGAAGTAAATGCCAAAAATTGCAGTCCAAGGACCAATCCCTGAGGGACTCCACTTGTGACTGGCCTTTTTGTAGAGGTAGACTCCCCAATTCTAATTTCCTGGGTCCTGTCTGTGAGCCAGTTGGCTCTCCATCGGGTGACATATAGGTTTGTACCTAACCTCTTGAATTTCTAAACAATGTCCATGTGGGGTATTGTGTCAAATGCCTTGGCCAGATCAAGGCAGGCAGTGTGAACCATTTTGCCCTCAGCCATTGCTTTTCTGACCTTCTCAAGGAAGTCGATCAGTTTGAATAGGCATGACCTGCCCGTGACAAAACCAAACTGGGTTGTGTCCAGTGTCTGAAGATTTACTATATCATTACTGATCATTTCCATGATATTTCTTTCCATGGCTTTGCATGAAAGACTAGTGAGACTTATGAATCTGTAGTTTCAAGGGTCTGTAGATGGCCCACCTTTGTGCAGAGGGATGACTGTTGCTGTTCTCCATTCATGAGGCAAAAAGCCTGTTTGGAGGCTACAGTTAAATAGAAATTCCAGAGGACCTGATAGGTCATGTTTCATGCTATTTAGAAGACATCCTGGGATATTATCTGGGCCCATTGATGCAGTGTTCTTGGTCTTAGAGAGAGCATTAAGGACCTGTTAGCTAGTAATAGCAGGGGAAGTTATATTTTATGGTATTTCCTGAGGGAAGGTTGAAGGGGGAGATAGGGATAAGGTTGGCTCTGAGTTTATCAGCCAGTAAGTTTGCTATATCTTCTGGATCACTATAGGTGGCTCCATTTACAATGAGCTCTGTACACAATTTTGTATTGCCTTTGAGGCTGCAGACATAGCTAAAGAATGCCTTGTTATTGTCCTTGGGCTGGGAGGCCAAGTTGACCTCTTATTTGGTAGACCTTATTTGTCCTGTGAGTTGTTTTTTTTTTTTTTTTAGTTTGAGAGTGTTTTTATCCTGCTGGGTGCTATACCTCCTAATTTTTTGCCATGATTTCTTCCTTCTGTTATACAGCCTGTGATGGTGCAAGGTATTGCCAGCTATGCCAGGAGAAGTAGGGCAGTGCATGTGTAACATATGCTAGCACAGATAGCCGGAGTTTTTTAAAGAATTATATGTCATTTGTATTTCAAACTGATTGTGTCGAAAATGTATCTGTAAAGCTGCTTGTGTTAAAAATGTACCAACAGTGAGTCCTGCCGGACATAAAAGAAACACACCTGTATATCAGATTTTATTGTAACTGCTGAAGTGAATATATTGTAACAGAGGATACTGGAAGAGAAGACATTAATCTCAGTCCAGCTAACTTTGAAAAATAGTCTGAAATTAAATTACCTGGTGTAGGCCATAAAAATTGTATGTTACAGTTCTTTTTGCAGCCATAGACAATCCTACTTTATTATCCTTAGGGGTGAACTAATTGCTACCCTGTAAGGGGAGAAGTTTCTGAAATGGTTTAATAGCTTCCAGATGCTGTAACACATCTTAGCAAAGCTCTTTGCGTGTGTGTTATGGCGCATATGTGCTAGAGTCTGGTTCAGTTGCTAGTAAAGGGGGTAGTGTTAGAACCAGAAATCAGATGACCATATGCATGTGATGTCATTCATAAACCAGCACTGAAATGATGCTTTAATATTCGATGAGACAGAAGTCTCAAGGGAGTCTGTTTTTGAAACCTGACAAAGAAGTAAGGCCACTCACCCACTTCATCTTGCCATGCTTTAGTAAGTAACCAGGGAATAGCAATTAAATCAGTCAGGAAAATATAGTGAGATAAGTTAAGTATTGTTTTTCTGTATCTGTGTGAATCTTTCGATCTGTGTTATTTTTAATATTTTCTGTGATTGAAACTCTGGTGTTTATTGTAAATAGATATTTAGTATTTTCATGTTGTTTTATTTATTATTAAATATATTTAAACTTTTCATAGTGGCTGGTCCTTTAGGGAATATTTTAATGTTTGAGAATACTTATATTTATTTGGTGACATTGTAGCCGTTCCTGAAAGCCTTGCTGCATTGGTCAAACATTACCATTTGTGTTAGTATTAATTTTACTCAGTATAATTGGGTACCATTGTAAGAGCCTTATAGTAGTTGGCTTTGGAGTGTTCTGGTGGCAGTACCTACCTTTATAGTCTGGGCAGAGGGGCATAGCTGATAAATCTGTGCCAGCCTTTCACAGGTGCATGTGAAAATCACATTTCAGAGAGTGCGTGTCAGCCACTTGGAGCAGAGACACACAGCACTGGTTTCACAGAGAGGGAAGTTGCGGACTTGGCTGAGGACTCAATTCTACAGCTGTGGTCAGTGTGGGGTTTTATATAGGGCCTGGTGAGAAAGAGGGAACCCGGTCCTAGGATGGGAGTGTGTTCCCTGTGTGATCTTAAGGAAAAATGTGCTTGGTGCAGAGAGCTGCATCTGAAAATACTGTGTTTATCCATATTTGCTTCAAGTGAATGTTCCACACCAGTTTCCATGGTGGGGATTGAGACTCCTTGATCACTGGCCTAGAGCAGGAAGATCAGACATGATTCCACCAGGATAGCTTGTTTATTTGCATTGGTTCTGTACTTCTTCCTGGTGGGTACAGCTACCTCTATGCAGCTATTAACACGCTTATATAGGGTTTCTGTAAATAATTCTTCATAGGCAGCAGTGTTCTCAAGGTTTGTGGGGGCTTGAAATTTTGCCAGCTTATCAGTTAATAGAAGGAAGTTAGATTTATAGTAGTTCCTGAATATTTCAGGGTTAGCTGGAGGTCCAGGCTTTATTTTTACTTCAAAGGAGACCATTTTATGGTCTGACCTTTCCAGAGAAGACATTACACTGGGGGGGGGGGGCAGCATTCTCCCATATTAGGTAGGACCACATGCAGCATGGTTGCACCCCTGGTTGGTGCATTGACAACCTGGTCCAGGGAGTTTGTGTTTATAATATACAAGAATCACTGCCTGTATGTTTGGATGTATGTTTGGAGTCATATAGGATTCCCAGTTAATAGTGATGTAATTAAAGTCACTCATGAATATGGTACCCAGTTGGATGGTGAGTGTTTCCAGTAAGTTTAAATACATGGTATGGGTTTCCTGAGAGGGAGAGCTATAACTTGCAAGGAAGTGGTATTGGATTTTGTCTATGGTGATTTGAACATGGAGCATACCTCTATGCAGCTATTAACACGCTTGTATAGGGTTTCTGTAAATAATTATTCATAGGCAGCAGTGTTCTCAAGGTTTGTGGGGGCTTGACATTTTGCCAGCCTATCAGTTAATAGAAGGAAGTTAGATTTATAGTAGTTCCTGAATATTTCAGGGTTAGCTGGAGGTCCAGGCTTTATTTTTACTTCAAAGGAGACCATTTTATGGTCTGACCTTTCCAGAGAAGACATTACACTGGGGGGACAGCATTCTCCCATATTAGTTAGGACCACATCCAGCATGGTTGCACCCCTGGTTGGTGCATTGACAACCTGGTCCAGGGAGTTTGTGTTTATAATATACAAGAATCACTGCCTGTATGTTTGGATGTATGTTTGGAGTCATATAGGATTCCCAGTTAATAGTGATGTAATTAAAGTCGCTCATGAATATGGTACCCAGTTGGATGGTGAGTGTTTCCAGTAAGTTTAAATACATGGTATGGGTTTCCTGAGTCATAGAGGGAGAGCTATAACTTGCAAGGAAGTGGTATTGGATTTTGTCTATGGTGATTTGAACATGGAGCATCTCAAGTGCATTGTCCTGCTTGACCAGCCTTGAGGCATATTTTTTTCTGATGTGTATATATCGAATAACTTTCTTACAACAACGAATACATGTTGTTCAAAAGTTAGGTCACTGCCCACATAAGTTCCTAAATCCAAAACAATTGGGTCAACTCTTATAGGAGTGTTGTTAATGTGGTAGTTCCCTGGGATAGATAACTTCCCAAAGGATACAATAATGCATGCATTTTTTGGCATTTGGTTTCAGTTCATGATTTTGGCGCCAGTTATTTATTTGGGCTACATCTTCCTGCAGGATGGCCAAGTCATTTCAGGATTCAGTGACTGTTCCTAGCTTGCAATCAGTAAACTTAGTCAGCCAGAGCTGTTTGTTATTGACTTTACCTTCAGAAAAGTAGATGCTAAACAGGAGGTGTCCCAGCACAGAATCCTGGGGACTCCACTGGTGACTGTTCTCTTTGTGGAAGTATTTTGATTTCTTGCATCCTATCTGTGAGCCATTTGTCAGTCCAGCGGGTGACATAGGGGATAATAAACAGCTTATTTAGCTTTTCTACTATGCCTGAGTGGGGAATTGTGTTAAAGACGTGTGGCCCATGGTTTGATTCTCTCAGTCTCCATTGCCTAATTGTGTGATTTTGAGCAAGTCACTTAACCAGACAGTGCTCACAGGCTAAGTCTGAAGTAAGTCCATGAAGATTAGTACTCTACCCTGGTAAGCAAACCAAAAAAAAAAAAAAGGATAGCAGTTATGGCAAAAAGGTTAGGAATCACACAATATGCAAAGATGGGGAGGGAAGATAAAGTAGGCACAGTACAAGGAGGATAGCAGAAGGGCAACAAAGCTGGTGAAGGCAGCACAGTGTAGGGAAGATAGCAGAAGGGCAGCAAAGCTGGTGAAGGCTGCAAAGGTGCATAGGAAGTTATTAGTCTAGCAGCCCTAGAGCCCTTACAAGCCCAATTCATAGAGTATGTCTATGATAAACATTGACTAACCCTGTCCATGAGGGACATGGGTGCCACCCCCGGGGTGAATTTGTGGTCTCCCCATCCATTTGTCCAGGTTGTGCTTGAATAGGGTCAGTGAAGACTCTGCTTCACATGAATTGGAAGTTTATTCCAGAGTAGCGGCAGTCACTGGGAGATATATCTGTGTCTCCAGCATGTTTTTTTAATGTCACAGGCCAGGTTAAGATCCCTAGAGTGAGTGACTCTTGTGCCATTTGACTTGCGGATGTGCATCATATCCATCAGGGCAGGGTCAAAGACTGCCCTGTAGGTCAAGCACAAGTCACCTCTCTGTAGCCTATATGATACATAGTACAGTGACAGGGCTTTCAGTCTATCCATGTAAGTCATGGTTTGGAGGCCCTGTATTTTCTTGGTAAGAAACCTCTGTGATCTCTCCACCTGCTGCAGATATCTGGTGAGGTACATGCAGAAGGGAGCATTGTGCTCTATTAGTGGTCTGATGAGGGTCGAGTACAGTGAGTTATAACATCCTTAGATCTGGATGAGATGCCCTAACATATGAGATGCGCAATGTAGAAGGCTTTCCTTACCACTGTGGAAACTTGGTGGTCGAAATTCAGATTGCCATCTACCTCTGTTCCCAGAATTTGCACCACTGAGTTTGAACTTGGCGGTGGGGGGGGGGGTGCTGTCAGCATTGTAATTGGCTGGGAATTCTACTTTGCCAAAGGGGTTAATAATGCACTTATTTGCATTTAGGTTTAGACCATGGCTTTGGCACCAGTCATTTGTCTGTGTTAGCCCCTCCTGTAATATGTTAACATCACTGGGAGATTCGGAGATTGCACCCAGTTTGCAATCTTCAGTGAACTTTGGTAAGGCAGAGACTGTTTGCTTTAGCCTGGACGTCTGAGAAATAGATTCCAAACAGTAAAGGGCCCAGCACAGATGCTTGTGGTATGTCACTGGTGACAGGTCTACTGGTAGAGGTGGAGTCACTAACTTTGACAGTATGTGTTCTGTCAGTGAGCCAGTTGGCTACACATCTAGTGATGTAAGGGTTAATCCCCAGCTGGGAGAGTTTCTCAATGATACCCGAGTGGGAGTTTGTGTCAAAAGCCTTGGCTAGGTCAGGACAGGCAGTATGCATGTCTTCATCCAGGGCTTTGGTGACTTTCTTGAAGAATTCTACTAGGTTTAGTAAGTGTCATCTACCTTAATGAAGCCAAACTGGGTTGGGTCTGGAGTTTGAAGGTCACTTATGTCCTTGTTGATAAGGTCCATAATGATTCTTTCCATGGCCTTACAGATGAGGGTAGTTAGTCTTGTGGGACTATAGTTCCCAGGGTCTGTTGATGGCTCCACTTTGTGCAAGGGGATTACTGTTGCTGTTCACCACTCTGCTGGAGCAAAGCCAGTTCTCAGGCTATGGTTAAAGAGAACGTCAGGTGGGTCCTCTAGGTCCTGTTTTAGATTGCTTAATAAGCAACCTGGGATGTTATCTGGTCCCATTGAAGCCATGTTTTTGGCATTGGAGAGCGCAGATATGACTTGATCTCTAGAGATACTAGGCAGAGGACTGTTGTCAGGTATGCTTTGAGGTATGGCTGGCAGGGACAGGTTGGTGAAGTTTGTGCCAAATCTGTCAGCTAGCAGGTTGACAATTTCCTCTGGTAAAGTATGAGTGGTACTATCTACTACTAGTTCGGCACATAGCTGGGCATTTCCTTTTAGATTTCAGATGTAGTTAAATAATGCCTTATGATTATCCTTAGCTAGGGATACTATTTTACCTTTGTAATTAGCTTTAGAGGACTTTACAAGATTTCTGATTTGCTTGTTCAAGCTATGGAGGGAATTCTTTCGTTGCTGAGTCAGTTCCCTCTTGTTTTTAGACATCAGTTTTTTCCTTTTGTTATATGCTTGACGTCCACAAGGGTGGCTTGTTTTTTCTGGAGGACCGGATTTTAATCCGGTCAGGCACAGCTGAATCTGTACAGTTGCTTAAGTGTTTATACAGAGCATTTGTGTACACTTTTGAATGGGAGTAATTGTTGTCTGTAATTATGGGGGGGGGATATAAAACTTTTTATACTATTGCTTAGTAGACTCTAGTTTACTTTGGAAGAGTTTTATAGTTTTTTTTTTTTTTTTTTTGCTCCTGTGGTGGTAACAGGTTCAATAGTTATTTTGAATGAGACTGATTTATGGTTTGACATTACCAGGAAGGGCATCACTTGGGGGGTGACCCCCCCATATTGATGAGTACTATGTCTATGACATTTGAGCTCCTTGTGGGGATGCAGATTATCTGTTCCAGAGCATTTGTATTGACAATATCCAGGAACCTCTGGGCAAGCATGTTTGTGCTCATGTGTGTCACCTAGTCGTTTGAAGGATAGTTGAAATCTCCTCTGCCTAAGGTGTTGGGCTGCAGGGCGAGTGTCTCTGGTAAGTCAAAGTAGGTGGTATTCTTTTCATGGTGGGGGCCTATAGCTAGCAATGATGTGGTAGAGTATTTTTGTGTATAGTTAATAGGACATGCAGTAGTTTGAGGGAGTTGTATTGTTTTGTTTTAATGAAGATGGATACACATCCACCTTTGGTTCTTTCACACTCATTTTGAGGTCTGAATGTGTGGAAGGCATTGTAACCTTGCGCGGCCTAGGTGCTCTCCGCAGCTTTAAACCATGTCTCAGTGACTGCACAGACAACATCTTCCAAAGGGAAGGAGTGCTTCCAGGAAGTGCGGTTTCATGTTGAGACTCCTAGCATTAAGCAGCAGAACCTTGAGTTTGTCTCGAGTGGATTTTGTTACATCGGAAATTTTGTTGTTTTGACATTGCCTAAAAAGGCACTATGGGGGTGGCAAGTGCAAGGAGACAGGTGCAGACCATCTCTGGTAATGCAGCATGGCCTGTCGACCATGTCTTCTCAAGTTGACAGATACTGGATCCCCCTGCGCTGACACCACAAGCTAAGCTAATTGTTGAATTCAATCATTTTTTGTTTATATTGTGGCATCATCCTGGGTGTAAGGTAGAATGCTGCTTAGGACTAGAGTCATACTTGCCTGGGACACATAATCAGAGAGTTCTATCACAATTCTCTTCATATAATCCAGAGAGGTACATCTCATGTCATTCACTTCAACATGGGCTATGACAGAGTCATAGTGGTACTTGTTGAGGTACTTGGGTGCCTGTGTAATTTAACTCATCCTGGCTCCTGAACTTCTCCTTGTCCAACCTGGTGAGGGGGACATCTGTGTGTCTCACTGTCTAGTTGCCTATGACCAGGACATTAGGTTTTGAGGTGTTTTGTCTTAGGGACTTATTTGCTAAGACACTGGTATATGTATTATGTGTAGTGGTTTCTATTTGCATAGCGGTGTGTGAAAGTGGTTTATGTTTGGGAGGTCTTTGATCTTTTGGTAGACTTCTAGTGAGTACCTTCACATGTTTGGGTTTGTGTCATGACCTCATTTTGTGTGAGAGCTGAAGTGTGTGCTCTGACAACATGTCTGATGTCCAGTTTGTTGTTACGTGAGTGAACTGATTCCAGTTTCATAATGGAATTACATCTCTCACATAGGGTATTTGTTTGTTTTAGGAGTAAGTGGTTGTCAGTATATATGAGGCAATTACTAAATCGCCTCAGGATGCCCATGTCAATCAGGTTGGCTGGTGAAATGATAGGAAACTGTTCGTCCATTATAGCAAGTTTTTATCATATGTACTATTAGGGAAGGGAGTGAGCTAGTTTGACCAGTTTTTGTGCTAGGACTAACAAAGATGCTTGTTCTATTGAAGGCTATGGATGATAAGTGTGGCAACACTGCTCAGTGCACTCGTAGTGCAGTAAGGAAGCTTGGGAGGGTTCCACTGACAGATGTTTAGGCAAAAATTTAATTTCAAGGTGTTCGCATCTGTTCAAGGCACCCCTAACCAGTGTTGTATGGTGCGCTGCAACACACAAACATGAGGCTTAATTTCACCTGTATTTAAGACATTTTTTAGGTAATTTGCAAATAGGAAATCGCACAATGAACCTTCATCCAGCAATCCCCAGCTCAGACACGGCTGGCTCCACACTCTTCTGCCACAAGGGTGCAGGGGTGCCCTTCTTAATGTAAGATGGCTGGTTTAGTGTTCAAGTACATCAATAACAGGCAAGATTCACCAGGTCTGAATCTAGTCTATGGTATCTAGGTATCAGAGCAGTACAAACTGAGTATGGAGAAGTGAAAAAAAATACCTAGAGCCATTTTGTGCATTTCCCAGCTCATTTAGACCAGGTAAACACCTTCCACCACCAGATAAACAATCCCAATCCTCCCAATGCAAAAGCACAGTTAGTGTCTGGAGTGAAATGCTACCAGAAACAAATTTAAACAGTACAAAATGCTACCACAAACAAACTTAAAGATGTAGCAGTGTACTATAAACAGCTTATAAAAGTGTGGTTATTCAATAAATGTACTTTACTTTGAATAAATGAGCCAAGAGCCAGTCAACTGTACAGAATTTATAAAGGCTGTAAAAAACAAGATAAGCCCTACAGTCAATAAAACTACATTCAGAAATCTCAAGTATTTCCTCAACATCAACAGACCAGGCTGCCTCCCAGTTTACTAGATGGAAAATCCACTGACCTTTTTTGTGTAAAAAAACAATTGTTTGCTAGAGTGTAAAAATACACTACTTTATCCAACAGCTAGCTAGATCAAGTAGAACAGACAATGGGAGGCAAAATATGCTATCTGAAGTAGTTTACTTCATTTGGTCTTCAACCTGTGGGATACCAGATCCGAGCCGGCAATTTCACTAGCATCTGCTCCAAGCTCCTCCCCTTACCCATAATACACTTCCACTACCTTCCAATCCCCAGATCTCGTTTGCCACGGCTTGTTGAAGCATCGTGATCTCCTGATCTCCAAGTAATGAGTGGGTTTTCTGCTTTTAAGCAGCATTTTTCTCTAAAATGTTTGAGTATAAGTGTTTAGTGTAGGTTCCCTCTCCTCCTCCCCTCGCTGGTGCGTTGTGTAATAGAATCTTTATTGTAGTTTAGAGTTAGTTTGTTAGTGTACATTGCTTCTCCTCCTCCCTCAGTGTTCTGTGTGACTTGAGTGTGTGGTGAGTGGTCTGAGTGGGAAAACAGGTATTTTTTTCTCTCCTTTTTTCCTTCTCTAGGGTGAGTGGCTTGGATAGAGACATGGCTGATAAAAGGTGCACTGAGTGTGGCCATAAACTGTCTGCTGCAGATGGCCACACTCTCTTTGTGTGATGCGCTTGGACGTTGCCCATCTGAATACAGATTGCTCTATTTGCGCTGGTTTTAACCCACACGCAATCAAGGACAGGAAGGCTAAGTTTGCCCTGAAAGGCCTTCTTCCCACTTCTGAGGCGGTTGCCTCGTCCTTGACTTCAGTCACAGCGGCTGCTGTGGCCTCCTCTCCTTCCTCTCTTGCTTCTCCTCCCTCCCAGTCTGGGACTCATCCTCCCATTTCTAAGCCTGTGGAAGTGGAGCAGAAAAGAGGCAGAGAGAGAGAGAGAGAAGGAGAGAGAGCCAAAATCACATAAGCCAGAGAAAAGTAAGAAGTCTCTGGACCTTCCTTCTCCCGCCAAAAGTCAGCCTAGGATCCATGACTCCCCTCTGCTCCAATCTTCAAGATTTTCCCCGTAGCTGGAGGAGACACGTTCTCCATCTAGGGCCTCGGTTCCTCGACCCGCCAGGTCTGGTCCTTGGCCTCATCGAGATCCACGCGTAGCTTATCAGAAGTTGACATGGATAAAATGATGAAGAGGTTCATTCATACTCAGATCCAGATGGGGTCTTGCCAGCCCCCCCCCCTCTCTGGAGGTGGGAGCTCACTTCCTTTTTTCACACCGATTTCTCCTTCTCCGATCTGACACTGGGTTCGGAGTACTTGGATCCGAGGATGACCTTAGTCAGGAGGTCGTTACCGATGGTACCTGAATCCTCGACACCGACAGCTGCCTGGAGCATGCTTGATCTGACCAGGTTGGATCCAAGCGGCTCTCGGAGCCGGAGCTTGGGTGGCGGATCTGCAGGAGTAGAACTTTTTTCTTCGGCTCCAGCGTTGTTGGGCCGAGTTCCCTCCCTTGGTGCTCTGTCTACTTCAGGCCCAGCTCTGATTCTCATGTCAGATCCGGGGAGACCGGCTTCCTTATTGGTTCCTCAGGAGGTTCGTTCTCCCTCGGCATTCGACGTGGTAGAAAGGGTTCTCTCCACTGGATCAAGACCCTTAACTATCTCCTCGGATTCTGCCCTGACCCCCTTGGCTCTAGCTACAAATCCCATCATTTTACCAGAGAGACAGCCCATGCTCGAGGAGCCCCAGAAGGTTCCCCTTGAGGAACAAGTGGCTTGCGAGTCCCCCCCCGGAGAGCCCCACCAGAGACATGCCTTGCAAGCATACGTGTAAGAGGAGGCACTTGGTCTCCCCCGAGTCCCTCACCGAGGACACGGATTTGGAAGATGGGGAAGGTTCGCCCAGGTCACCTCCCGAGGAAATCCTACTCCAATGGGGAGGTTGGTCCTCCCCCAAACCTTCTTCTGACGAGTCCGTGTTCTGGGAGGCTTTCGGCATGGGCCCATCTACTTCCTGGGTGACCCCTCCCGCAGATCCACTGGTGGACCTGGTCACCTCTCGGGCCTGGAAAGAGCCGGACACCGTGGAACCAGTCCCTAAATATCCTGATAAGATCTTGAGTCCACCATCAGATAGACCAGCATGGAACAAGGGCTCCCCCATAAACGCTATGGTGGTAGCAGCAACCACAAAAAAGGAACTAGCCCAAGAGAGTTCCTCGGTTCATCCCCCTGACCGAGAATCACTGATGATGGACTGCTTAGGAAAGTGGGTTTATGCATCAGCAACCTTTTCCATTAGGGCGCTGAACTACCTGGCCCACGTCACGAGACTCCAGTGCAACCTGTTCAAGTAGCTGGCTGAGTCTCCCCCTAAGTCCATGTCGCAGGAGGACAGACACTTGTTCTTCATGAGGATGGCCACTTTGAAAGCAGTCTCCAACAAGTCCATGCGACTCCTCTCACATGCTACTGAAGGAGCAGCTAGGGCAGCTGGGTCCAGCGTGTCCATGAGGCACAAGGCCTGGCTCAGATTATGTCAGTTTTCAGTACCTTTCAAGGTGTCTTTTGCTCTACTCCTTTTGGTAAGACCATCAAAGAGATTTTAGTCCAGAGTGAGAACGATGGGATGACACTGTCTGCCATCAGAATCCACTTCTCGAACCCTCAAAGATCCTTTTCCCAGAATCAAAGAGGAAAAAAAAAGATGTGGTTCCAGAAGTCACTGTATTCCCGGGACACTAGGGGCTCTTCTTTCCCCAGAGGCGGAGGGGGATAGGATAGATGCTGGCCCAGAGCCAGAGGGGGTCTGAGGAATTTTAGGTCTTGAGAACCTTTCTTGGACAGGCCTGGACAGCAACCCTGAGAGATTGCCCGACTGCTCTATTCTGGAGGCATTCGGGGGATGATTGTCATTGCACCTGGAGGCATGGGAGTCTGTAACATCAGACCACTGGGTGCTTCAGATCATATCCAGAGGATACTCTGTCCCCTTTGTGGTTCCTCCCAAACACCTCCTAGACATGCCACCCGCACAAAGGGAGGCAGCAGCATAGGAAATCTCCAAGCTGCTAGGAAAATGAGCCATTGAACCTTTCCCCCCAAGATCAGTCCGGATTGGGCTTCTACATGAGGTTCTTTTTGGTGCCATTGAAAATAGGGGTCTTAGGTCCTTATCTGCCCTGAACCTGTCAGTAGCCAAAGAAAATTTCTGGATGGTCACACTACAGTCCATCATGCCATACCTGCAAGAGAGCGACTGGATGTGCGCGTTAGACTTTCAGGATGCCTACTATCACATAAAAATGCACAGAAGCTCCAGGAGGGTCCTCCTCTTCTGGCTCAGAGTCAATTATTACCAATTTCGAGCCCTACACTTTGGTCTCACCAGAGCCCCCACGGTGTTCACCAAAGTGATGGTGGTAGTAGCGGCTCACCTCGGGCTTCAGGGGATTCAGGTCTATCCGTACCTGGACGATTGGCTCCTCACTGCTCCCACCAGGTGTCTACTTTCTCAAACCAGGGCTTATTTCTTAAAGCTTGGTCTGCAATTGGGGATCACAATCAACACATTCAAATCCTATTCAGGTGATAAGACTACATTGGGACAGTGATAGACACCTTACAGTGCAAAATCTTCCTGACCACGGAGAGAGCAAAACAATAAGTGAGAAGGTCACTGAAAAAAACATTCAGTAAAAACAAAATGAAAACTCCAGCAAAGCTAGAACTTCCACTGAGTGACCTCCCAAACCCCTTGTATCAGAGGCACATGGGATATATGCAAATGAGACTTATGAACATCAGGTGTTTCAGCAAATTGGTGATTCTGAATGCCCATGACTTGTTTCATCATTTTAATGGACAATTTCAAGTCAATAAAGCCAAACTCCACTAGCTGTGGATATGCATATTTCCACCTTGTTATGACCTCGACAGCACAGCACAAGCAGAATGTTTGACTAAGCATAAGAAACACAGGGCTGCTATACCCAGCTGATGTCCATTATAAGCATGATGACCACGAAGAGAGTACAAAACCTGTGGATGCATGTCTCTCTGATCTACCGTTCTCATCTTCCACTGGCAGAATCAGTTTTGAGGCCCTTAGGTTCAATAGCAATGACCATAATGCTTCTTCTGTGTGCCCGGTTACATATGAGAGTACTACAGTGGACACTAGCTGTATGGTGGTCTCTGTTGGAACTTCCATTATCGTATCCAATGCACCTCAGTCGAAACTGTCAGTCGTCCCTTCTGTGGTGGATGTGCTGTCTGGAGATCTTGAAGGAATGACCCTTTGCTTCAGCCCCTGTCCAAGCCACATTGACCACGGATGCCTCCCAACTTGGGTGGGGGAGGGGCATTGTTCGGGCAGGACAGTTCAAGGCCTGTAGTCCCAGCTTGCACACAAACGTTCTAGAGATGAGGGTGGTCCTTTTGGCGTTGCAGGCCCTTCATGCCTTTCTTCCTCTTGGAACCATTGCAATTCAATCAGACAACAAGTCAGTGGTCTGGTACATCAACAAACAGGGAGGGACCAGATCTTACCCCCTTTGTTGTGAGGCCATGAGAGTGTGGGAATGGGCGATCTCCACCAGTCACTTTCTCATAGCAATGCACATTCTGGGATGGTCCAACATTCTAGCGGACAGGTTAAGTCGGACTATTCTGATGCCTTATGAGTGGTCTCTGAATCATTCAGTAGTGGAGCAGATCTTTCTAGAGTGGGGTCAGCCTTGCTGCAATCTCTTCGCATCTCCTTCCAACGTGAAGTGCAGCAAGCTTTTCACTCTGAACCCCCCTGCTGAGGGAGTCCCCCAGAGATGTTCTAGTCCATGCTTAGTCTTCTGTATGCTTACCCAGTTAGGTCTATTCTGGTGGCTGCTCATAAGTCTTCAACCAGGAAGATTTACCGCAGCAAATGGAAACATTTTTCATTTTGGGCTTCTAAAAGGAGTGTAGACCCTTTCATGGCTCCTATTTCTGCCATTCTTGATTTCCTAGCCAATATTTTTCAACAGGGAGCAAGCTCTTCTACTAGCAAAGTTCAATTGGCTGCCATCTCTCATTTTCATGTGGGTGGGAATTCTGCCTCCCTGGCCTCCTCTAGACTGCGTAAAGCCTTTATCAAAGGTACCTTTCTGTTACACCCCCCTGGTCAAAGATCCTGTTCCCCCATGGGACCTTACTATGGTTCTTCAAGCTTTGGTCACTCCACCTTTTGAACCTGCTGCAACCACAGATCTTAAATTCTTATCTTGGAAAACAGCATTCCTGGTGGCTATCACTTCTGCTAAAAGGGCGTCAGAACTGCAAGCTTTGTCCATCAAAGTTCCGTATATGATTTTCCATAAAGATAGGGTTTCCCTTCGGACCAATCTGTCTTTTCTTCTTAAGGTTGCATCACAAGTTAACATCAATAAGACCATTATTTTACCTGTTTTCCTCCCAAACTTTGCTAACAAAATGGAATACAAACTCCATTTGTTGGGTGTTCATAGACAGTTACGATTTTATTTACACAGGACTAAAAACTTCCACAAATCCGATCAGTTGTTTGTGTCCTTCTCTGAACCCTTTTTAGGCAAACCATCTCCAAGGTCACTATTGCTAGGTGGATTTCCTCATGTATCCTTCAGGTCTATAAGGATAAATGTGTGTCTCCTCCAGGTCAGGTGAAAGCTCATTCCACTAGGTCCATGGCTACTTCTGCGGCCTTTTGGTCTAGAGTCTCATTGAATGATATTTGTTCTGCAGCTACTTGGTCCTCATCTCCTTCCTTTATTTCTCACGCCAAATTGGATTTGACTTCTAGAAGGAGAGCATCCTTTGGTTCTGCAGTGCTCCGGAATATCCTTCCATGAGGGCCACCCAAGAGTTTAGTAGCTGGGGACTCTGTCCCACAGGTTGAAGGCCAAATGAAGTAAACTACTTCAGATAAAGAAGTTATGTACTCACCATAACATTCCATCTGAGTAGTTCTACTTCATTTGTCTTCAACTGTCCCTCCCTCCTGACCTTATATGTGCTGCCTGTTGGCTGCAGCTGTAGGTCATAAAGTATTTTTCAAGTTGGGTTATCAGTATAAGGGTCAGCAAACTCGATCTGGGGGTTGGAAGGTAGTGGAGGTGTATTATGGGTAAGGAGAGGAGCTTGGAGCTCAGAGCAGATGCTAGTGAAATTGGCGGCTCGGATCCGGTATCCCACAGGTTGAAGACAAATGAAGTAGAACTACTCAGATGGAAAGTTATGGTGAGTACATAACTTTTTTTTTTTCAGTATAAGCACACAGAAAGGCAAATAAATAATTCATGATATCAACAGCAGTGTAGAAAGGAAAGGAAAATAAATATGTCAGGATATCAACAGCAGTGTAGAAATGGAGGAGCTTCGTAACCTCAGTTTACAGTAGGGGTGGGCAGGTTGAAATCACCAGGTTTAAAAAAGCAAATCAACAAACAAAAGGGTGGGTGGGAAACACAGCAAGGAATCACCAGCAGTGCTGTAATTTATAAAGACAGAAAGAGGACCAGATTTTCACTGAGTATTTAAGTATCACTCAAGAGACAACTTAACCAGTGAGTAGCAGTAGACATGGCCTACCTGAATTTCATCAAGGCTTTTGAGTTGGTCCTGGTTGAGAGCAGTAACTGGACTTCTGCATACTTGAATGACAGGACACAGAGAGCTGTTGTGAGAGGAATAGTCTGAAGAATTAGGAAAGTGACTAGTGGAGCACTGCAGAAGTAGGCCATGCTCAATAATCTTCACTGTATTTGTTTCAGACATATCTGAGGTAAAAGGGAACAGGTTCAACTTCTTCACTTTTGACACAAAGGTAGATGCAATGGAGGTGGGGAGGTGTGGAAGAATATAGAGAAGGATTTTGAAAAGCTGAGAAGGAGATCTTAAAAGTGCAAGTTAAGGTCTAGTGCAAACATACAAATACTGCTCTGAATACACAACAGTTCCGGTTTAATTATCAGTTTGGAATTGGAGCTTTGGAAGTACAGCAGGAAAAGGACATGTGAGTGTTAAATCAGACCTGTATTAGACCACTGGAAGAAGAATGAGAAGACGGTAGCAGCAGCAAATAGAATGCCAGAGGTACCATTAGGGTGCTGGACTCCTGAAGCAGAGAGGTAATGCTTCCACTTTGCAGGGCTCTGGTCATACCTCACCTTGAGTATTGCATACATTATTTATTTTGCTTATTCCTATAAAGTTTTCTAGTATTCTTTACATTCATTTTTATTCTTTGGGTATTGCAAAGGAGTAGCAAAAGGAAGGGAAATGCACCTAGGAATCTTTGAGTGTGATTGCAATTTTCAAGTAAAAAAAAAATGACTGGATTATGCATCATACATGTCTATATTATGCATCTCATTGGATGATTAGCTAACTACATGAAGACTAAAGAAATAACATTATGATAATTACTGAACATGAGACTCTAAAATGCTTAATTATAGTGCTGTATTGTTCATATGTTCCTAGGTAAGTACTAGGCTGCCTGGCTGCCTTTGCGGCCATTTTAAGCCTAGCCAGTTCCCCTTTTTGTGCTCAAAATAACCCATCCCATTTAATTGCAGATTGACCTTACCCATCCCAGGGTTGCTTACTTGTATATTACCCCTAATAAGAATAACTGGGATCATAACATAGATAATTTGAGGGGACTCATCCATGGGATAAAGCATTTAGGAGCTGCCTCTGTCCATTAGTAGTACAGAGTCAATCCTGGTGTAAATTTTCAGTTTTCCATCCATAGATCAAAGTTGTGCTTGAAAATGGACAGGGATGAACTTTGTTTTATATGGATGGGAAGTCTGTCAGTGGTATCCTCTGTAAAATATACCTGTCCTGCCAAACCATTCTGTTGATGTTGCTGAAGAGGTTTAGATCCTTAAAGTATTTCTGATGTCATTTGATTTGCTGATGTGCAGTAAATCCATCAGTAATGAGTTGGAGGATGCCTTGTATGCCAGATACAGGTCACCTCTTAGCAGTCTGTAAGATTCCAAGTACAGTGGCAGGACTTTGATTTGGTCCATGTAGGACATGTTGTTTAGGCCTTTTATTCTTTTAGTAAGGCATCTCTGTGGGCATTCCAGTTGTTGTATGTGTTTGGACAGCTACATGCCAAATGGGACATTATATTGAATGACTGGCCTGAGAGCTGAGTAAAGGGGACCAATGACATCCTTAGATCTTGACACAATCCCTTTGTTTATAAGTTGTGCAACATAGAAGGACTTTAGTACAACAATAGGCGCATGTTTGTCAAAAGTTAGGTCATTCTTCACAGAAGTTCCCAAATCTTAAACAGCTGAGTCAACTCTTAGGGAGCTGTTGTCAATGTGGTAGTTCCCTGGAGTAGATGGCTTCCTAAATGATACAATAATGCATTTTTTGGCATTTAATTTCGGACCATGATTTTGATACCAGTTATTTGTCTTCTATTTTTTGTATTGTATCTGGTTCTTTTTAAGTTTTACAGCAAGGATCTGAATATTTGTGATAGTATCTGGCATAGTAAAATGCAGACACATGAAGATAGGGTTATGATTCTGTGAGCACTCTCAAATTGTAAGACTGATCTGTCAGAATTATGGCCTGTCCAAACAATTATAATTTGGTTATAAGCACTGGGTAAGTAGTACTTCGCTGAGTAGGAATTTACCTGATGTGATGACAACCTAGGATGGAAATTTCCTGGAAATCATGTCAATGGTATAAGATTTGGGACTAAAAAATATGGTATGTTAATATTTTAGCAGCTGCTTATACGAAGTTTGTAGTCATGTTCTCACTAGGGAGCATGCTGAGACTAATTAAATCAAGCAGTAAGAAAGTAATACCAGGTTTGTTCACTTCCCTCATAGAATCAGGTGTGGAATACAGTTCCTTTATGTACACAGTTTAAAGAAATTATACTCATTATATATTTCAGTATTGGAGACTAAACTGTGGTGTTAGACTGTGAAGACTTGTCTTCCCTGTGCTTCTGAATGTCTGAAAGTGGAATGAATCATGATATGATTATTCAAGGGCTTGAGGGATGACTTCCTTTGTGAATGCTAAATCTAGCAAGAGATGGTGATAATCTTTGAGAAACTAACCCCCAGATTCAGCAAGCTCTGCACGGTGTGCAGGAATAGTGCAGGAGCTCCTGGAGGCAATATGGCCCCCGTGCGATCCGGGAATAAGCTCCAGGGACGTGCACAAATGCTCCTGCAATATTCCTGCATGGACACAGCTCCTGTATACAAATTACCCCATTTGCAGGTGAAAACCATGCAAATGAGGTGAATTTACGATCCAGGAAGCTGTCAGCTGGCCGTGCAGGACTAGTGTAGTGTGCAAAAATGTACTCTGTTAGTAACTGAGTAAATTTCTGCAAACTACAAAATGGAGCCATGACAGCTCCAAATAAAAGGTGTATAGTTTGTGTAAAGCATGCCAATGGCCAAATAAATGGCCAGTGGCATGGAAAACAGTTGGGCAAAAAAAAAATGACTTTCATTTTATTTTTTTTAGCCGATTTCGGCTGTTTAAGCATAGGGCAGCGGTGAGCAAATGGGATCGAGCCGGAAAAAAAAAAAAAAAAACCTGAAATAAGCATCTTAACCAAATTCACTAGTTTGCCATTATACTTAATGGCAGGCAGAAGACAACGTGGCCAGTGAAAAGTGGTTGCTAAGGGGGAAGGCTCAGTGTGGGACCTGTAACTATTCATCAGCAGGCAATCCTGTGCAAATGAGGGGAATGATACTGAATCCCAGATTTCCCCCAATAGTAGCCAGCATCCAACAGTGTATATGCAGGAATACCATAGTGCAAGCCTAAGAGTTAGCTGACATCATGGGGGGGGTGTCAAGCATATTGTAAGCTTATTGGAGCCCTGTGGCTTTGGTTTACCCTTAGCTTAGCAGAGCTAAGCAAGGGTGTGTGTCTGGGACTGCCTAGCACTCTTTACATTGCCTAAACAGGTGTGCGCACTGCACACCGTGTTTTAAAGGAAAAAAAAAAAGTAAACCAGGAAATAACAGCTCCATGCACATCTGAGCACTGTGTTTGCACGGCGTGCCCCCAGGCATAAACAAGAAGGCAATGGGAAGGGAAAACTGCAGTAGGAATGTAATCTAGGAGAGCTAGCATAGCTGGCAGGTGAAATGTATCAGAATCAGCCAATTACATAGGCAGCAGCCCAGCCCAGCACAGCACACCACTATAAACTATGCAAACACCTTTCCCTCTGGCTTTTCCCACAAACTCTACACCACCGGTGTACACAAGCGGGGAAATTTTAACAAACCAAAGCAACAAAATAATAGAGGCTGCAGCAGCTATCCTACATCAACATGTGGAAGAGGCTGAGGGTGGTGAGCATGATAATGCTGTCGACCAACCCACAGTGAGGAGAAGAAGAGTGTACAGACCCAGGGTAACCTACCAGGGGCTAAATGAGCTCTGGAGATAGTGGAGCGCTATAGGGTGGACAGGGACTTCTACAGCGAATTGTTGAGCTGTGCCGGCCACGCCTCACACAAAGAACTAACAGAGGGGAACCCTTCCCAGTGGATACCAAGGTAAGTGTAGGCCTAAGGATACTAGCCACAGGTACCTTCCAAATGCCAACTGGGGATATCATGGGGATCTCACAGGCATCAGCATCCAGGGTACTCCACCAGTTCCTGGATGCCATGTCAGCACATGCCAGTGAGCACGTATATTTCCCCAACTCCCATGAGGCATTGGCCAGCAATATGCATCTCTTCCACCAAATAGCAGAATACGCTGAGGTAGTGGGTGCTATAGACTGCATACACTTATGCATCAAAGAACCACCTGGTGAGTGGGGTAGGGTCTACATCAACCGCAAGGGCTTCCCCTCCATCAACTGCCAGATCATGTGTGATGCGCAGGGCATTATAATGAATGTGTGTGCTGGCTGCCCTGGAAGCTATCACAACTCCCACATCTGGCATCTGACGCAGCTGTACCAGAGATTTGCAAATGTAGACCTCCCTTATGGTCACCTAGTGGGGGATGCTGGATATGCAGTGGAGCCATGGCTGATGACACCCATCAAAAATGCACACACACCCAAACAAGAACTCCATGATGAGGCACATGCACAGACCAGAGTCATAATAGAGCATGTGTTTGGGATGCTCAAGTCACGGTTCTGCTGCCTGGACACATCTGGTGGAGTGTTGCGGTAGGTTCTGCTGCCTGGACACATCTGGTGGAGTGTTGCGGTACACACCAGCTGCATGTACCCAAATTGTCACCGTATGTGCCATGCTACACAATATTTGCAGAAAGAGCTGCAGCAGGAACAGCTTGGGGCAGAGCCACGCAGCCCCCCACCATTATCAAGGCCTGCACAGGCACAGTGACTTGGAGGAGGAACAACCTGAGCCTGCCCCAGTAGGCAGAAGGAGGCATACCCAGTATGCCCAGGCCTTGGCAAAAAGGCAACGCATAGCACATACACTGACACAGTTAGGGACCCAGGGAATGACACCTCTGTCTGACTCGCACATACAGTAAAAGGGATGCCATACATGACACTACCTGTGCTTAACCATGTATAGGGAGTGTACTATGTGCTTCTGACATAGTCAGCCCTCCAGCACTCTTCTCAATACTGACACAGCCACAAGGTAAGTCACTCTCCCTACCAATTGCCGCATGGAGTAGTATGTGTTGTTACTTGTATCTCTGGTATGGATGTGAGCATGCAATGGAATCGGGTGGTTGAATGGGATGCAGCAGATAGACACCTATGGTGGCAGCATGAGATCTGTAACAAATACTGGTGTCACCATAGTAGCCAGTACTAGACAAGGTGACAAAACTCACTGCAGGAAATGTGCTGGGACACGTGTATCCATAGGAGACACATATGCCAGTCAGGGAGGCTCACATACCCATCAACAGTCTCAGTATCAGCCAGCAGGACAGGTGTAGACAAACACAAACAAAGGCTGTGCTATGCCTTCTGATTGATGGCTATGGGGAACATCCCCCCAGACCTCCACAGACAGACTACAACAGGTCAAGCAGTGGGATGTTAATTCTGAAGGGTAAGAAGTCAGAAACTGAAATGTAGGTCAATCAAACCTAAGACCTGTAGTACACTGATATGCCTCTAGTCAGCATGATAGGTTTGATTACAGGATGAAATGGAGTACCTGAAATACCAGTGCAGTCATAGCAAATGTGTACAAGTGTCAGGTGTGCCCCCAATCCTATGTAGACATGTAGTAACAGTCAGGTGTGCCCCCCCCCAATGCTGTGTAGAAATGTAGTAACAGTCAGGTGTGCCCCCCAGTCCTATGTTTAAATGTAGTAACAGGTGTGCCCCCCCAATCCAATGTAGAAATGTAGTAACATGTACATGTAGGTATAATAACAGTGGAGCACAGATTACCTGAGCTGGCCAAGGTAGCAGGATAGATTGTAGCATGTGTACAATATGTAGGTCTGCGTGTGTTAGGATGGTGTGTGTCATATATCGTGTGAAAGTGGCCAGTATGTATGCATGGTGAGGTTTGTCCTGGTGGCCATTGCCCAGTACTGTCGATGACAGGGCCAAGTTCTCATAACTGCAGTGCCAAACACAATGCTTCCCAGTATAACACATTCCAGCAGTAAGCCATAGTACATGTTTGGAAGTAATATGTGTCACCATCTGAAAGATGGACATGGCATGAATGTCGGCCCAGATATATAAGCAGTTCACATGGGGAAGTACCCCAGACAGAGCTTGTAGTAGGGAAATACCGGTGTCATCTGGCCAAACACTGGCAGACCACAAAGGTCATAGGAATGATGTATTGAGAAACAGCCGATGTCCCTGCAAAAGTGGAATGCCCCATGCATATCTGTGAGTCAAATGCAAGTAGCGGCCATAGCACACATGCACCCAGTTCACCCCACCACCACCCACAGGTACCTCTCCGGTCTTATCCCTGCTGTTGAGAATGAGTACAATATGACCCCCACCTCTGTATGGTAATAGCGAAAGAATGCAGTATGCAGAGCAGGTGTCCCTTGCAGGTGATTCCCTAGCTGTAAGCAGCACCCTGCCAGCATTCACATCACTGGATCAATACTGACAGAAAGTATTGGCATGAACACCTTGCACACCTACCCTGTCACCCCAGGGCAATGCAGTGTATCACAGTCTGGGATTGTAGGAGTGACAGAATGCAACTGCCTGCCACAGCTGGCCTGCATCACTAACAAATGGCTTACAGTCCTCAGCCAAAGGCCTGTGTCTCACCCATACTGCCAATGTATGTTATGTCATGGTCTCCCAAATAACATACAGTCCACAGAACCCAAATGCAAGGCCATGTGGACAAATCACAGTAACATGTCCACCATGTCCTACTGCACGACCTGTGGACCAACACCAAATAACTGCTGTAATGAGATGATGACTATAGGGAACATATCAGATGTTTGTGTAATGTATGGAAGAGGATAGAATAATGGGGGGGGGGTGAGAACATGGGCGGCATGGAGTGTGTGTGAATTCCGAAACTCAGTTGTGTGCACATACTATCCCTGGCTGCAAACACAAGAATGGGTGGCTACAAACCTTGTAAACCACAATGTATAGGGGTAATGTCCAGAATTATGACCCCTGCCTCCGGGTAACCTGTGTGAATCTGTACAGCTGTGAGATATGGCCACAGCTGTATATGGCCATACCCTCACGTCGATGGATGTACAAGCATGGGATCCTCTGCCACCACTTTACCAAGGTGCTGAACCAGTTACACAGACCCAACAGCAAGTGTCTGCAGCTTCCACTCCAGAATGGCATGCTTGTGAAAGAATATGTAGGCTGCTGATCAGAATACTGGACACTGCTTCATTTCATGTGTTCCCCAGGACATCACTGCAAGCAAATATGTCTACCTGACAGTACTTGATGACATAAAACATCACGGTGTATAACAGTACATCTGTTTGAATATCTCACCAGGGCGAGGGCCATGTAGCAGAAGCAGCACAGACACAATTACCTAGAGTAACCCACTATCCGTTGCCCAATTTGACCCAGTATTGTCAAATAATCTACACATATTCTAGAGAAACAGTTTGCTAGCTTTAGGTGTAGAGCACAAAACTCTGCACTGGAGTACAGTCTACCTGGAATGGATTCACACATTCAATACAGAAGGTCATACTGGGCATGCTCCCACACTTAAAGAAATAAAGCCCATGTCTGGCAACAACAGTGGATCATACATATCTGACAGTCACAGATGTTAGTGCATACACTCCTCTGTATGCACCAGTCATGCTTTGCACACACATTGGATAGGAATACAGAAATATATCCAAGGACAACACACTATAATAGGCCAAAAGTACACATACATAGATGTGTGGAAGAGAGTGACAGTGACAAAGAGCCTTCCATCATGAGGTCTGTCCCGTGTGGAAGAGAGTGACAGTGACAAAGAGCCTTCCATCATGAGGTCTGTCCCACCCAGCACACATCCAATTGGCTAAAACCACATGATGTGCAAATGTCAATCACTGTAGATATTTGCCTCTGGAAACCCTCAGCACTATAGTGTCTGTGGTGCTAGTGCTAACTGTGCAACATGACTGTACAAGTCAGTAGTCATCTAGCAGCTTATATGCACATACCTGTGGAATATTAACCTGTGTGTGCCTGCGTGTGGTGTGTCTGCCTCTAGATGAATGGGTTATGGCCCATGCACACACACTGCAGTCCCCATTGGCATACTATGGCAAGCCTGCTAATGTCTTCACCTTGAAATACACCTTTGGGGAAGTAGTTGCCCACTAATCTCCATGGCGCATCCTATAACTGCGTACTCCTGTAGTGTGATGTACTAGTTAGGTAGGAGTTCTAATCCCGAATGTGGTGTGTGTGTGTGTGTGTGTGTGTGTAGGGATGAATGCTTTTTAGGCCAGTCACACTCACTACAATTGTAAATGCCCTTCTTTGGCATGCCTGCTGATGTCATTCACTTTGAAATACACCTTTGGGGAAGGAGTAGCCTAGTAATCCCCATGACGCATCCTATAACTGCGTAATGCTGTAGTTTGATAAACTAGTTAGGTAGAAGTTCTACTCCCGGATATGGCAAATGTGGTGTATGTGTGTTTGTCTGTGTAGGTAGCAATGCTTTTGAGGCCATTCACAGTCACTACAACCTCCAGTGCCCATCTTTGGCAACCCTACTGATGTCATTCACTTTGAAATACACCTTTGGGGAAGGAGTAGCCCAGTAATCTCTGTGGCGTGCCTTATAACTGTGTAATGCTGTAGTGTGATAAACTAGTTAGGTAGGAGTTCTATACACAGACATGTCAACTGTAGAACTCTGTGTGTGTGTGTGTGTGTGTGTGTGTGTGTGTGTGTGTGTGTGTGTGTGTGTGTGTGTGTGTGTGGGGGGGGTCAATGTTTTATTGGCCATTCACAGTCACTATGCACACCTACAACTGGAGAACACTGATAAATGTGCAGTAACAGAGTCCTGATCCAAGCCTCCAGAGAGCACCCCTGCAATACCAGGTACAGCTCTCCCCATACCTGTTGGCCACCAAACCAGTACCAAAACCATAAAGGTGGAGGAGTGTCCATATTCACATCACCAGGCTACTTGCCCAACAGAATGTGTCTGAAATACCCCCGGTGCAACTAACAGTAGGTTAGACTGCATTCCAAATTGTATAGCTTGCTACAGATCCCCCACTATGCCCCATGATATCCACTACAGCCTTTGAAATATACTGTGAAATATTATGATACAAGCAAACACCCTAATACTGGGTGACTTACACTATCCTGCCATTAACTAGGAAACTACTTGTGTACCAACACGCGTGCCCAACGGTTCTTGAAAGTCATAATTCCCAATGCCCTGGATGAAGTAACCCATAGTCCCACCAGGGGCTCACATATTCTAGACCTGGTCATTACTAACATGGGAAATCAATGCTCCACATCTATGGTCACCCCATTGGTGGTCAAGTATGCCCATGAGAAAATCACCTTTAACATCAACATCCCTCCCCCACACCCCAGTAAGGAAACCTCCATAACACACATCTCCAAATCCAATGTCATGCTACACATGTAATACATGACTAACATCATTACACCCATGCAGATGAGAACTGAAAGGACAACTGCTAAATCATACATGAAGGCACTGTATGAGCACATCCACTCATGCATGAATCGTGCCATCCAATATTGAACCAAGACTCTCCCCACCAAGAAAAGGATTGCCAGTGTGGTGGCCCCCTGCCATAAACATACTGTACAACAAAAGGAGGAAACTGTTGCAGAAATGGGGGACTTTCCAGGATGCAAAATATTCCCTTTCCAGCAACAGTAAGAGGCAGCGACCCCTCATAACCTCCACCAAAGATAGTTTTAAACATAACATAGCCAAAGATGCTAAAGACAACTGCAAGCCATTCCATAGGCATGTGAGGAATCTAAATGGCAATGCTCAGAACTTCTGTGAGCTACAACAGGATGGTACTAAATCTACTCCTACCAGGAATATTGCCAATATCTTGGCAGATCGATTCACTGCTAACTGCACTCCCCTCCCAACCCCCAAAGGGCCAATCTCAACACAGATAGAATGCTATATTCAGGTAATAACGGCCACATAGGTAAAAAAACACACTCTACAGAGCTATGACAACAACAGCGATGGGACCAGTCAACATCCCAGGCTGTGTACTACCTGAGCTACAAACTGCATGTGCACCTCACCTACGTGCCACGTCTAATCATAGCCACACCTCAGGCTTTGTGCCCACAATGTGGCGCACAGCTACAGTTATCCCAGTCCACAAGGGGGGATCCACCTTGGATTCTGGGAACTACAGCCCCAGAAGTATGACGTACCTGATCTGCAAGGCCATGGGATGTATTATCATGGAAAGAGAAACAAAGGCATTGGCAACTTGCAAACACTGGAACCTAACCAGGTTTGGTTTGTGAACGGCCATTCATGTCACCTCAACCCGAATGACAACTGGGAATCCATCTCCAGAGCCGTGGAGGAGGGTAAGGTGGTTCACAAAGCCTATCTGGACCTCGCCAAGCCCTTCAACACCATCCCCCAGTCTGGAATCCTAGTGAAATGTATCAAGCTGGCCATTACTCCCAATGTCACCTGATGGGCTGCCAACTGCTGTACTGACACAACCCACACTGTAAATGTAGATGACGCCAACCCAAGCCCCAGACAAGTAACAGTTGGAGTACCTTAGGGTTCAGTCCTGGCACTGCCCTTGTTTGGCATCTACTGCTCTGAAGTACAGTCCAAGAGTAAGGGACACCGGAAAACAAAGGTCACAGATGACTGCACACCTGAGAGCCAATATTGAATCCCCACATGATGTGGATATTCTACAGAAGGGCCTTACAGAAAGACATGCTTAGTGCCTGAGCCATGGCCTCAAGATCAATGCCAAGAAATATATAGTTATCCCCATTGGGAAGGGACAAGTACCTGTGAAGTACCACATAGGTGGCAGTACACCAAACACCTAAAGTGTGATAACAGACCTAGGGACACAGGTGGACAGTGGTCTCACCTTTGATAACCACATCTCCACAACAGTCAGGAAACCCACCTATGTGTCGCACCTCCCACTAAGGGCTTTACATTCAGGAAAAGGAGGCAATTGTGCCACTGTAAGCATCTGTCAGTAAACCCAGTGCAGACTACAACGGCCCATTACTTATGTACATCACAAGACATCTGCAACAAGTAGAGAGGCTGCAGACATACCTCACGAAATGACCACAGGCCTAAACCAGATGCCGTATGCTGACCGTTTGAAAATCATCCAGCTATACTCTGTTACGTATTGTGTTCTTAGAGGTGATCTCTGCTTAACATACCATGCCATGTCAAACCCACAGCTGTTGGACATGATACAATTCCAAACCCTCACAGCCACATGCTCCAGGGATCCAAATCATTTCATCACAATGAACAATACATGCAGGAGGGATGTGTTCCTGACCCAGAGACACCCCAGACTCTGGAATAGACTGCCCATACTTGTCAAGCAGAGTGCCTCTTTGCCCCTCTTCAAAAGGAACCAGGACGATTGGACGGGAGATAGGACATTTATCCCGGGGATCATGTCAGCTGCCTTGCAAGACAGGGGTGCAGGGAAGTAAATATTGTGGGAAGTCATAGCCAGAGAATTGTCATGTTTAGGCATGTATAGGCCGTAGGGCCGATAGCCTAGTATTAACGTATGACCCTATGAATCTATGAACTACACTTTCCATTACCCAACCTTGGCAAGGTTGCTGATGTCATTCACTTTGAACTACACCTTTGGGGAAGGAGTAGCCCAGTAATCTCCATGGCGCATCCTATAACTGTGTAATGCTGTAGTGTGATATGCTAGTTAGGTAGGGGTTCTGTTCCCAGACATGGCAAGTGTGGATGTTTGTGTTTGTGCTTGTGTTTGTGTGTGTGTGTGTGTGTGTGTGTGTGTGTGTGTGTGTGTGTGTGTGTGTGTGTGTGTGTGTGTGTGTGTGTGTTGAGAGCAAAGCTTTTGAGGCCATTCACAGTCACTACAATCTCCATTGCCCTTCTTTGGTAAGCCTGCTGATGTCATTCACTTTGAAATACACCTTTGGGGAAGGAGTAGCCCAGTAATCTCCGTGGCGTGTGCTATAACTGCATAATGCTGTAGTGTGATATACTAGTTAATGAGGGGTTATATTCCCAGATATGGCAAGTATGGATGTTTGTGTGTGTGTGTTTGTCTGTGTAGAGAGCAATGCTTTTGAGGCCATTCAAAGTCACTACAACCTCCACTGTCCTTCTTTGGCAAGCCTGCTGATGTCATTCACTTTGAAATATACCTTTGTGGAAGGAGTAGCCCAGTAATCTCCATGGTGAGTGCTCTAACTACATAATGCTGTAGTGTGATGTACTAGTTAGGTAGGAGTTCTAATCCCAGACATGGCAACTGTGAGAGTGTGTGTGTGTGTGTGTGTGTGTGTGTGTGTGTGTGTGTGTTTGTGTGTGTGTGTGTTTGTCATTCATATCCTGTGTGGAGGTCACCATGAGTGTGTAACAACTGGACGCATTGTAGAGCGGGTTTTGCAAATTTCTTATATGGTGGACCTATTATATGTCACAATGTCCACCTTACAACGATAATAGATGTCAAACAGCAGAGAAGCTGGGGTTGACAATCCATACCCCTACATGTGACATCAAGGCCTGGTGAACAATTTAGGCAACCCTTGTATTACCCAGAGAACACTTCCAACCCATGTCCCATACACAACCACACTCAGCTAGGCAACAACCACTTTGTTGGTAGTTCCCTGCGTATTGCCCACAGATAATAACCATGGTGTGATTGCAGCCGACTACAGAGGGCATGGCCACCCTGTCCCATCACTACAATAGGCACATAATTGCATACGGTGCTCCTTCGCTATGCTCCCCACTGGACGCCTGCAACAATGGTGGTGCCATCAAATGTAACCCACAAAGGACGTACCATGCCTTAAACACATGCCCTGTATGGACAGATGTCACTGACACCAGGGAATACCTGTATCATGCTGTCAGTATAGGTGCAGGGTCAACTTGGTGTCCAGTGCCAGTTCCCACTACACGAGGCCAGGAATGGCAAATCTGATGATGATAATCTGTGTGCACAACATGCCCCAGATACCCCAGGTACACTTTCACGTGTCACAGAACATGCATGTGGGATGTGTGCACATCCCAGACACCATCCATGTCATGGACTGTAGAACACATACATGCCAAGCATTGCACAGCAGTGGCCACCCACAATAGTAATCCAGATGACTGGATGGTGAATACAATACCCACCTGTTGGGGCCAATCCAGACACTACACAACTGAGCCACACTGCAGACCATTTTCATATGGCCTGATGCCACGGTATATCTTTTATCTAGCTTTGTACAGCCTTCTGGCACAGTCAACCACTACACACCTGTGAAGCAATGCACCCATGCATGTCAGTACTGGCAATCTGTGTGTGTGTGTAGAGTATAATGATTTTGATGCCATTCACACTCACTACACTTCCCATTGGCCTAGTGAAGCATGTCTTCTGATGTCAGACATCTTCACATGCCCTTTGCCCATGTATCATCCTGATAACCCCTGTGGCGCATGTGATACCTGCGTATTACTGTATTGTGGCAAACTAGCAAGTTAGGAAGTCTAATCCTGACCCTGCCAACTGTGTTAATGTGTGTGAGTCCCTGACAGAGTGTGGCTGTGTCTATGTTGACACCTGTTCATGTGGACAGGCATGGGTACTACACCTACCTTATCCCTCCTGTATCACTGTTGCAAATGGCACTCACCATCAGATATACCTTTGGACAGCTCCCCAACATGTAAGCTCTGTGGTGCATGCAATAACTGCATAAACATGTGATAGCAATACATAGGCAGGGGTTTGAAACCCCGTACTGGTAAGTGTGTAACACAAACATGCTTAGGTTTTACTTTCCCACCCCATCCCTGTCTTTCTTTGTCTCTGTCTCACTCTCTCTCTCTGGTGGATGTGGAGAAGTACACCTGCTTTGCTTAGACAGCAGCTTGTGTTTTGTAAGTGATGCTCATGATCAGCTGATGGCTTCTGCATGAATTGCAGTCCCCCACTAGCTGATTGCATGTGGAACAGCTGTGGTAACATTCCCGCAGCCAATTGCATGGAAACACACTTCTATACCTAAGAACATCATGTGGATGTTAGGCCTTTTCATTCACTGTGAGCAATACCTCATGTCGGTGTTTGGCAAACAGCATCACAGGTGGTATTGGGATATACCTCTAACAACATACACTGTGGAGACAGGCCAACAAACAGGAGGTGGATGTGCCAGACATGGCTGCAGAATGTAAGTGTTGCTCTTCTGCATTTGGAGTAATGTTGGTTTAATAGGGTTTGTGTGGATATGGCTTGCCTACATGATTTAACACCTGTCATGACAGTGTTATGTGTTTGAAGAAACTCCCACCTGTAGGGTTATCTGCAGACTTGGCAGTGTTTGAGTCTTATGTTTCTTGTGTTACTCCCAGATCACCTATCTTAGAACTGCAGAAGCATAGTCTGAGGACTGCAATCAGTACATGGCGACAGCCATAAGAGTTACTGACTTCATATCCCTCATAGGACATATGTCACAACAAACCCTGTTACAACAGTAAATGTATGCTGGTATCACAGCAACATGCCAATATTGGCCCAGTGTTTGTGGCTCTAGCCACAAGTCTGTCAACCTTTGTACATGCAGTAAGAGGTGCATATGTTGTGTACACCATTATTTATTGACATCATACCCGATAAGCCAGTCAGATATCAGACTGCTAGACATGTTATACATAGTAGGGTTATTTCCGAGGACATAACCTGGGCATTCTGTGGTTGTGTGTACAGCAGTGGGATCCGTGTACTTATGGTGATTGTCGACAGTATGTGTATTGTGAATACGTACCTTGGCCTGTGTACAGACTGTGGTAGATGTCATTGTTCTTGATCCTGTTCTATCTGATGTTACATGCTACTCCAGTGTATAGTACCCTATCGGCTCACATGTTTGTAGGGCCAAACACGCACGTGTCCCATACCACAGACAGACATTGGACCACACTGTGTCATGACCCAGTTTATGTAGGGTTAGTGTGTGAGTGGCACATATGAGGATGGTGTTGATCAGATAGTCCATATAGTGTCATATTAAGCTTGCGTAACATCTGCGGCTGTGTTCACATTGTTTGTGGCCATGCACTTTCTCACAGGTGTCTGTTACTCTGTGCGGTTACATGCCTATGAAGCCTGCTATATTTGCAGGTACATGTCTACTCCCCCATACAAAATGTAGGCCAGTGTTATGGCAGTCTGCCTGTAGTTTGCACAGTGCATTGTTACATGCCTAGCAGCTTAGTGTAATTACCCAGTGTGATGTTATGTTCAGATATTTGCAAGACGTACTGCTGCCAAGCCACCATAACCATTGTGTATTTCTGACAAAGCAGTGGGATTCTATACTGATGTATTTCACTAATTACTGGGTAGTATGTGGCCATGTGACCTCTGCATCACCATTTATTATGTGTCAGGACAGACAGGCGTGTGTGAATGCATAAACTGTGTGGGCATATGTAGTCCAGTATTTACATGATATACCCATGTACATGGCTGTTAACATCCACATTGTCAGGCTTGGTCCACATGTCTCACACGAAGGGGATCTGTGTATACCTCTGGACTAACCAGAGAGTGCCAGATTGTCCACATTTATTGGTCATATCGCTGCTGTAGTCCACAAGATCATTACTGTGCTGTTAGTGGTACTGTACTATGATGTGCATAGGATGTCTGTCAATACCCAATGGCATACATGTCAGTTGCAGATGTGACCTCCCACACACGTCTGTTAAGACAACCCCTGTTACAATAGCAACAGACTACATATATACCTGCAATACATACATGACAACCCCTTGCACTAAAAGGTTGAGACTATTGGTGCCGAGGTAGGACTCCACTCCATGTTCTGGACATATGGTAAACATATATGATATATTAATATATATATCCATATATCTATATAGATATATAGACATATATATATATATATCTATATATATATATCTATATATATATATATATATATATATATATATATATATCTACATACATATATGTGTATATGTATATATATATATATATCTATGTACATGTATTTATATATATATATATATATATATATATATATATATATATATATATAGATATATAGATATATATATATATATATATATATATATATATATATATATAACTATATATATATATATATATATGTGTGTGTGTACACAGATATATATGTCTATACATATACAGATATATAGATATATATACACATATAGTTATGGATATCTGCATATATATCAACATAAATAGGTATATCTGTTTAGATATATATGCACATATAGTTATAGATATGTAGATATATATTGACATAAATAGGTATATATATATATATATATATATATATATATATATATATATATATATATATATATACATATATATATATATATATATATATATATATATATATATATATATTATTTATTTATTTATTTCAGTTTGATTACCGGGGAAGTCCACTGGGCCAGAGGTGTGCCCATTTTCAGTGGAGGCCGGGAGAAAAGCTCCAATAAGCAATATGGTTACAAAGGTTTGCATAATGCAATGGAAATACATACAACATGGTTACGAAGGTTACATAATGTGTTACTAAATACATATATGAGGTCATGCAGTCAGGTACAGATGGATAGAATAACATTGAAATGCAATTTTGATCTAGGTAGAACAGCTAGTAGGTATTTACATTCAGAACAGTAAGTTTAGACTCATTGGGCAATAAGCATCAGTGAATTACTTGATATTTACAATATATACAATACTTGGAGTTGAGAGAGAGAGATTGTTTAGTCTGAGAAAGTTAGCTAGATTAGTTGGGAGAATAGAAAAGAGGTAATAGTGTAGAGAAGAGCAGGAGTATGGAAAGCTCAAAGGGTAAAATTGTGAGATTTTAGGTAGGGTGAAAGCAGGAACATTTACGTTTAGTGGATAGGTAAGAGAAAAGTAGGGTTTTGAAGGTTTCAGGGTTAGGTGTGGTCCTGAGCAAAGGAGGGAGAGAGTTCCATTTTTTGCCTATAGTGAAGGAGAGAAGGAGTTGGCCTGCAGGGTGTTTGGGTTTGTGGACAGAGATTACATTTTGGTGTTCTGATCTCAGAGATCTGGTTGGGATGTATGGGGGAAGGATGTTTGTTAAGGCTGGGCATTTTTCTGGAAAGAATATTAGTTTGTGTGCGGTGGTTAGTTGGAGATAGTCAAGGAGGTTTGAGAGTTCAAGCCAGTTCAGGGATTGTAGGGTTAGGCAGTGGTGAGTGGAGGTTTTGGATTTAGTTGCGAATTTAGAGATTTTATTATAGCAGGTTTCGAGTTTAGAGGTGTTGGAAGAGAAAAGGTTAGTTAATAGAGGGGCTCCATATAGTAGAGACGGTAGGAGGTAGGTATTAGCTATAGTTTGCCTTTATGGAGTTGGAGAGAAAGTGGTTATTTCTATACAGCATGCCTAGTTTTTGATGGGTTTTCTTTATGTTTTGTTGGATGTGGATATCAAATTTAAGGTGTTCATCTATGGTAATGCTGAGGAGTTTTGCAGAACGGACCACTTCTATGGCAGAGTTGTTTTGGCTAAGGACTGTAAAAGCATTCCTGTCAAGGGAGAAATTTCTAGAGGGAGGAAAGAGAAGTATTTTGGATTTATTGGAGTTGAGAGAGAGATGGTTGTGGTGCATCCAGTTTTCGGTAGTGGAAAAAGCTGTTTGAGTTTTAGTCAGGAGTTCAGGTAGGTTGGAGGCGGTACAGACTAAGGTAGAGTCATCTGCATATTGGATAACTATTGTGTCAGGGATGACTGAGTGAAGGTTGTTAATGAAAATGTTGAAAAGCATGGGTCCGAGGATGGACCCCTGGGGAACACCGGTGGGTGTTGGCAAGAAGGAAGAAGTAGAGTTCTTCCATCTGACAGCTTGAGATCTGTCAGATAGGTAGCTGGAGAACCAGAAAAGGGTGTCAGGGGAGAGATGAAGGTTGGAGAGATGAAAGAGAAGATGCTTGTGGGAAATGGTATCAAAGGCTTTGGAAAGGTCAAGCAGTATAGTGGATACAAGTAATCCAGAGTCACGTGCTTAATTTACTGTGTCTAAGAAGGATAGTAAGGTGGTAGTGGTGCTGTGGCCAGGGCGGAAGCCATGCTGGGTAGGAGTTATTAGGTGATTCTGAGTTAAAAAAGGCATAAGTTGGTGATGGACACATTTTTCAAGTATTTTTGAAACTGGAGAGAGAATAGCAATTGGGCGGAAATTGGAGGTATTGTAGTTTTTGCCTCCTTTGTGGAGAGGTAGAATGAAGGCAGATCTCTAGAGTCTGGGTACATATGATTCTTTTAAAGATCTGTTAATTAGGATGCTGATAGGGAAAGCAATACCATCAGCAGCAGATTTGAGGAAGGAGGAGGGTAAGTTGTCAGGGGCATTTGAGCAAGGCTTTAGTTTTGATAGGAGTCTTTTTATGAAAGTAGTAGGTACAGGTTTGAGTTGGAAATTAAGTGTACTGTTATTTGGGGTGTTGTGAGTAGAGGAGAGAGAGATGGTTGGATTGTTGTTGGGAAAAGATTTGGTTAGAGTAGCTATGGATTCTGTAAAAAATGTGTTGAAGTGAGAGCTTAGTTCTGAGTCAGTTAAGCTAGGATCAGGGCAGGGATTATTCCTAGATCCTGGGTGGAGTAAGGAATTTATACCTTTCCAGAATTGTTTTGGGTTCTTGTTATTGTTGGATTGAAGTTTGTTGTAGTAGTTTTTTTTGTCAGAGGTTATTAGTTTCTTAACTTGGTTGCGGAGTTGGGTGTATTGAAGTAAGGTAGAGGGTATCTTATTTTTTTGGTATAGCTTCCAGGATTTGTCCCTGCAGTGCATGATCTGTTTAGTTTCCTTGGATAGCCAAGGAGCAGAATTAGTCTTGATTCGTTTGTTTCTTGGAGGGGCTTGGGAGTTGAGGGTTTTTAGGAAGATAGAGTTGAAATATTCTGCATTGTCAAGGGGAAGAGTATAAAGGATTTGCCAGTTTGTATATTTAAAAGTGTTTGAGAATTGTGTGGGGGTTGAAATTGCTGAGATTGCGAGTGTGAATATAGTGATGTTGGTGTTTACTGTTGTTGGTTGAGCGATGTATGAAAGCAGGGAGATGGTCACTGAATGTGTCTGGGATAGTACCAGAGAGAGTTATTTTATCAGGATGGGAGACTAGGATCCAGTCGATGATGGATCCTGGGGGGTGGTGTTTGTTTGGGCATGTATATATATATTTATATATATATATATATATATATATATATATATATATATATATATGTGTATATATACACACATACACACACACACACATACACACACATACACACACAGATCTGTAAATGGCCATATATAGATGATGCACTATACAGATGTGTATTAATATATATATATATATATATATATATATATATATATATATATATATATATATATATATATATATATGAATATGTATGTGTATGTACATGTAAACATATATCTACATATGTATATATATATATATATATATATATCTATATATATATATATATATATATATCTCCATATCCTTGTCATGTGTAAACTACTGTTTTGTATACCTTCCCAGATGTATCACATCATATGTATCTGATATGTGTATATTTAGATATAACAACATATGTGATGCAACAGTAATATCACTAACATGTACTATATAATTGTAGAAGTCACGGCGATTGCTCAGTACTGTTCAATATGTCTACAGACAGATGTATTGGAAATAGAACAACTGTCTTCACAGCTGTCATGGTGTAGTGGTTACCTGTTGTGACTATAGTGTACAGGGTCCTGGGTTCAAGACCTGGAGGGACTGTTTATTTTGTTGCTGGGAAGAACAAGGGCTGTTGGATTTAGAGTGAATAAGGCAGTTTTTAGCAGCTTTAAGCGTGTTTGTGTGAAGCTAAGCGATGCTTAGATACAGTTAAAAGTACAGGCGCTTACACTGTGTAGGCTTTGCTTACCAGTGCGCAAAAGTGGTTAGCTGTTATTAAGTATGGCTTAGCCCTGGTAACCAGTGCTCACATCCCAGTCTGATAACATAGCAGGGTAATGACATCTGGAATAAGTGCATGTAATGCCATGTACGTAACATGCATCTATGTGCTGTCATTACAGTAGCAAGGGGTGTGAGTGTCATGTCTGGGACACTTGAGTATATAAGATCTGTACATCACTGTTATCTGTGTGAATGTGTTACATACAAGGGTACTATCCCAGGTTATGTGCTGTCACACTGGCATGTAGTGTATCATGCCATTACTACTGCTGACAGTGCTTTCCCAAGCAAGACTAGATTGCTAATTGTAGTACTGGCAATAAGTACCCCTGCATCCGTAGATGGACTCTGACACCTCACTGTCATGTTCCAGGTGTGTGAACTGTGTCACAGTGTATATCCCTTACTGGATAATCTGACATGTGGAAATTAACTGTAGACTGCTGTCTATATGGCACATGTCAGTGAGGGCTGCCACCATGTAGTAATGGCATACATATTGGTGTCAGACATCTGTCTGTTGACATTCATCCTAATGCATAGCTAGTTGGCAAGATGATGTCTGTTAGTCCCTGTACAGATGTGCAGATGGCAGGTATCCAGCTTGGATACGTACAGCAACCTGTGCTTGACTGACACTGATATGTCTGCCCAGCTGCGTTATAACTGGCACAGATAGGACACAACACCCTGTATGCACCACATGCCACGGGTACCTCCACTACACTACTACAGTCAACAGAACATGCTTGGGTACAGGTCTCCAACACAGACACTAACCCTGTTTTGTAATGCGTGTTGCATACATGTCAACTGGATCACCTAACTGGCCATTTGCAGGAGACACCCAGAGGATTGGCTAATGATATCGCTCTCACCCTGAGGGTCATCACAGTGGTGTCTGTAGATAGATTGCCTGCTGCACATGGCAGGTGGCATGATACCAGTGTACACACATCCCCTACACTTCCCATCTCTACATGGACATTAGCCAGGTACACACCTATGACCATCTGCAGAGATGCACCCCAGTACTGACAAATGTGTGCATGTGCATTACTGAGGATATCAGTATCCGTGTGTTAGTACACCTGTCGTTGGGAATACAATACCATGAGGGGCTTCACACCCACTGCAACACCCATTGCCGTAGTTAGATATGGCTGCTGCTGTATCAGACATTACATGTACCCTGTTACGCTCCTCTCCGTAAAGGCTACCTGAGCCTTGCAGTACCAGCACCACACTGTTGTACACATGTGTTGATAGGAATGGGATACCCACTGAGTTCTGGCAAGTGTGTGTATGTGTACATGTTTGTATATCTGTAGGGTACAGCATTCCAAGGCCACATACTCCTATTACAATACACACAGTATCATGGATTGTGATGTTGCTGCCCATAGGAGAGGCATGACAATGCATCATCATACTATGCCTGTGGCATGTGCATTAGATGCATATCCCTGTAGTACCACTGTTGGGATGGACAATCGGTTGTATCGCATTCATGGTCGATGTGTGATGGTCAGAGTGTCATCATGGGTTCCAGTGTGTACAATATCCACAGTGGGGTATGGGTACTAAGTACACTGTCATTACACCATGGTACCCCCAGTACATGTCCCATGTACCACTGTATGGTGACCACTGTCACCATCAGCTATACAGGTAACAGCACATTCCAGCCCAGTTCTGCGTGTGCTGTGTGCAGCCTGCCTGTAACACATTGGACACATTGACAAGTTAGTTAGCACTGATAGGCCCAGGTCTCTTGGATGTGTGTCTGCCCGTTATGTGTCTGTTAATGTGTATATGATGGTATGTCACACTATGTATTGTACATATGCAACCATTACATCCCCCATTACCATACTGTACATGCCTGGGGATGTTCTTCATGTAACCTGGAACACACCTCATCCTAAACTCTGTGTGGTGTGTGCAGTGAAAGCCACACACATCAGTAGCACTACATACCTAGGTAGGGGTCTAGTCCCAGTGTTGCCAAGTAAGAGTGTGCATGTATGTGGAGGGATCTACTTCAGGTTGCTGATTATACATGTCCCAGGGAGTCACCTGTCCAGGTGGTACAGGCAGTAACTGTTATACAGACCTGTGACGTGTTCAGCTCTACCCAGAATATGGCACATCCATGGTATCACCACAGTGCCATACCTCTTGTGAGATATGAAAGCAGATCATCCTCCTGCTGACACATGTACACCTACAACACAAATGGATAACATTATGGAGATCACAATCATTCAGTGTTACTAACAGCTGTATTGCATCATGGCTGGATAGCTGCACTATCTGACTTGTAAGCATTAAACATCACTGCTGACAACATGTTGCACAGCAGTACATTGGTATACTGTAGTACAGTCACTGTGTGCATCAGAACCATATTAGCCTGTCCCTGCATCGATGTTATGGATGACAGGGATGTGGCACAGGTATCATCATATGCACAGTGAGTTGGTGTGCCAGAGACCGAGGGTGTGCCAAACGTTTGACACCATGTGTGTGGGTGAGGGGTGTAATTTGCTGATATGGACATTGTGATGTGGTGTATGTAGGTATGGGGTTGACTTAGGTGTATTTGTATAGTGTGTAGGTATGCATGCAAACAGTTCTTCCATGTGGCTGCCCTATACAGGTGTTTCTTGGACAGTAGCAGACCATACCTGGCAGGGTGTGCAGTTCACCGCCTCCGGCCATGGACACGCAGACTGTGCCTGCCAGGGATTCCATGGGCATGTCCAGGTACAGGCCTCGATGTGCTACTCTCCCCTGATGATGACATATGTCCGCTGGAACCAGCTCCATCCTGGGACTGGCCAGGGCCATGTGCACGTGGCCTGCTGTGGTGTGGTGTGGACAGCACCTCCCTGCAGTTCTGGGGCTGATACTGCCACTACGGGAACAGCTTGGTGTCCTTGCACATCCACGCTGACATGTTGCTGGCCTACATCCACGTGGGCATCGCCCCATTCCCAACACATGTTCTAGTACTGACACTCCACAGTCGATAAGGCCCACCATCTCACCCAACTGTCTATCCCTGACCTCAGTATGATCATGGAGGGCACCTGCAAGTTCATGGATGTTGTCGCTTACAGATGAGTAAGCAGCCCTCTGCAGCCTCAAACCCTGTCTGGTGTAGTTCCATATGTGCCTGCGCCACCATGACAGTCTGAAACATGCATCTGGTGGTACCAGTTGTGGCACTTCTGCCAGGGGCATGATGACCAGCGGCCTTCCCACAAACACCCTGGTACATCTGCCTATGTGGTGCCCTGCCGGACATCCGGCTATGCCTGCTGTGTCCAGACACAGCAGGCATAGATACCACACTCTCCTGTGCACTGTCACCAACCGCCAACTCTCCCTTTGCTATGGCTGCTGGTGATGGGGTATCTATAGGCACTGTGACTGTGTGCGAGGTTCGGGTGGATAACAGGGAGATGTCAAACGATGGTGCAGTTTTGGCCTCTGACAACCCCGTCTGTGCCTCAACAGTCCTATCATCATTTTCGGTGTCTATATGGACACCATCAGATAGCATGCACCTCGTCACCTGTGAGGGGAAAACAAGAATCGCCCTTTAAGACCTGTACGACATTGCATAACAGTACGCACACACACACACACACACACACACACACACACACACACACACACACACACACACACACACACACACACACACACACACACACCCTGGAATTCCACCATAATACTTACCTGTCCCTGAGTTTACAGTTAGTCCCAAGTTTATTCACGTACGTTCCCCATCCTGCATCACACTTGGTAACACACACTCATTAATACCACTCATTAACATATCATTCTTCAAAAATGCCTTGACAAGTGATCACAACACGTGACCTCTTACTCCATTACCTCTTTGACTTGATTGGAGTCAGTTATACAAGGCCTCTACTGTCATCCAGTGTTCACCCTGGGTATGTCTGGACATCGAGAGCATTGCCCCCATATGTTAGGGGCTACTACGTTCACTCAATAATTTATTATTGTTGATTGTTTTTTACTTAATTAATTGACTGCTTGATTAGACTAACACTGTGTATAAAAGGCATCCCTTTTCACATGGGATTGTATCTTGTATGTTTTTTGATGGTCTGAAGAAGTTGGCTTACCTTTTGCCAACGAAAGCGCTTACCAATAAAAGGAGTTTAGTTCTACAAATCCGCTCTCTTTTTGTGTTCACTCAATAATGTCATGCACTGGAGGTCATACGTAACTGTTGCTCAGTAGATGCAAGATCTGCTCACCTAACTTATTATGTGGACAAGGGTAATATATGTTTACACTCCCTGGTGGTGTCTAGTAATTCCCCAATGCATCTGTAGTGCTGCATACGTGGGTAGTCATTCATCTTTCTGCTGATTGCAATTTTAACGGTATACCTGGTGTCTAGTTTCCGTCCCAATGCATGTTCCACGCTACAGACCGTATTATACTATCAGCTGTCCTGAGATTACATATCAGACAAGTATTCCTGGTGTCTCATGTGTCAGTCCATGTTCATGTGCTGCACGATTCCAAAGGGAAGTACTGACATATGAACAACCCCACAATCACATATGTGCATACATGGACACACACACAAACACACACACATCCTACATGCATCAACCCCCTCCACTCCACCAGATTGCACTTACAGACAAAACTCGTCCACACATACACACACCTACAGGTGAGGTTGCACAAAGATAGTACACACAGACCTCTCATTACCCATCTGTCAACATGCATAACATATGGTACTTAGCATGCAGTGCAGCTATAGTCATTCCATGCTAGCAACAGTATACATCTGTGTGATGCATGGGCTGTGTTCGTAGATGATGCCCCTTCCCCTGGAAAACACTGCACCCATGTACACAGTATTGCTGTGCACCTGTTCTGCACCTTGCCATGTACTGTGCACCATACCTCACAGGTGTGCACTCCATTGCTGAATGTGTATTACTGTGTCAGTTATGTCTGCTCTAATGCTCACAGCCCCTATGTGTTTGTCCAATACATACCTGGGATGATATGTGGACAAATGTAATTTGTGAATGCCTGATGTCCGATTTACAGATCTCAACATCAGCGGTGCATGTATGACCAATACGATATTATTACACGGACAACTGTCAAACCTTACTGTGGATATGAGTAATGTACACACCCTTATTGATATGACACTCTCTTCCTTGATATGCCATGGGACAACATCACTGCGTATGTTAACATTACATGACAGACCTAATAGGCTCAGACCTAATAGCAAGCACTAATATACCCCGACAATGATTGCCCAGCAGGGCAAGGCCCTTTATTCACCCCTCACCAACCAAGTGACTAAGCAGCTCACCCTACTATTCAGGCTTGACCAACGGGCAATTTCAGGTGTACTCTCCAGTCCAGCTGGTGAATCTGGGTATCCTGAGGCAATGTTACAACTGCATCATGTACACAGACAACCCTCTTCTCCTACCACAAAACACCAACATATGTGAGAGATGCAGTTATACAGCCAAACTGGAAGCAAAGCTGTCTCCATCCAAGACTGGAACAGACAGTCAAGAGGAGAAGGTTAACACTTGCACCACACCTCCAGCTGCACACAGACCTACTAAAACAGCACTGGCAAGAAATACACAAAAATACACAAAATCATACTCAGAGGCTCTAATTGAAAACCTGCAAAAGCATCAGAGACCTCCAAAGCAGACAACCAAACAACCTGCACCTCCCATCACAAACCAGACAGCACATAAAGCACAAAATCAGTGTGCCGCACAATCACAGCCCTTAAGGCGAAATAATATACCTAACACACTAGTAATATGTGACTCTATAGTCAGGCACACTGATGTCCCAGTCACTAGGCTGGACAAGCAGAAGGTTACTGTTAGCTGCCTGTCGGGAGCCAGAATCCACCACATAACACAAGCACTCTGGTCACTCCAGAACAAGTACAAATATGACTCTGTCATTGTTTATGTTGGTGTGAATGACCTGAGACGTACCTCCCTGGACTACATGAAAAGAGACATGGAAGAGCTGTCTGATCATGTAGCCCAGGCTGGTATGACCCTGACCCTGAGTAGCATCCTGCCCTCACCAAGAATGATACCTCAATGTAAAGAAAAAATGATCAATTTCAACAATTGGCTAAGCTTCTGGTGTCATTTAAAGGGGATCCAGTGTCTGTCAGCCTGGGAAGACATGCTCGACAAGCCACATTGCTTCGCAAGAGATGGCTTGCACCTGTCACCCCTAGGCTTTCGAATACTGGCCAAGGCTCCTGCAACTCCCATAGTGCCTTTTTTAGGCAAGGCTCAAAAGTCAAACCCACCTCTGTAAACAGCACAATTAACAAAAAACTGAGGGTTATGCTACTCAATGCCAGGAGTTTAAATCTCAAAATACACACACTCTAAGCACTCCTCAGTATGGAGAACGTCGACATCTGTGCAGTAACTGAAACCTGGTTCAAGGCTCCAGAGAGCACCCCAGCACTACCGGGCTACAACTCATACCACACATTTCGGCCACAGAACACGGACCAAAACACAAAAGGAGGGGTGTATCTATATTCATCAAGGAATCCTACACCTCCAGGTTAGTGGTGCAGCATGATACCTCTGAGATCATCCATGTGCAACTAACATTGGGCAAATCTGCAATGCAAATTGTGGCCTGCTACAGATCACCCTCCATGACCCAGGACCACCACTCCACCTTTCTGGAGACACTGGAAAACATGAAGGTCCTACAGAACACTGTGATATTGGGTGAATTCTATTACCCTACCATTCACTGGGAAAACTACTCGAGTACAAACTCTCAGGCTCAGCGCTTCCTGGAATTCATCAACTCAAATGCCCTGGATCAGCTGGTAAACTCCCCTACCAGAGGTGAAAACATATTGGACCTGGTCATCACCAACATGGGCAACAGGTGTTCCACACCGGAGGTCAACCCATCACTGGGTTAGATCAGACCATAAACTAATCACTCTGGATGTCCACACCCCACCACCACCCCCAGCTAAGGAAACCACAGTAAAAAACTTTTCTAAAGCAAACTTCACCTTACTTAAGACAGAGGTGGTAAGTTTCACAGCCCCCACGCTAAAGGATAACGCTGTCCAAGATGCAGAAACCTTTACAGATGCATTCTATGAGCACCTACAAGGATACATGGATCGTGCCATCACTAGCTAAACCAAAACTCACTCCTCTAAGAGAAGGAAACCAGTTTTGTGGACCCCTGCCATAAACCGGCTGTACAATCGAAGGAGGAAACTAGTTCAGAAAAAAAGTAAATCCCAAGAAGGAAAGATATCCCTGATCAGTATCAGTAAGAAACTAAGGTCCGTCATGAAATCATCCAAGGCTAACTTCAAAAGAAAAATAGCCAAGGGTTCAAAAGATAACCACAAAGCCTTCTATAGCTATGTTAAGAATCTAAGTGGCAACTTGCAGAAATGCACTGAACTAGTGCAAAATAGCACAAAATATACTGAACCTACTGATATTGCCAACATCCTGGCAGATATATTCAGTGCAAACTTCACCCCTCTCTCACCTCCAAAAGGGCCCACAACAATACCGGAAAAGTGTAATGTCCCAAAAATCAGAGACGCACAGATGAAAACAGCCCTTTCAAAAGCCAAAAACACAGCGTCAATGGGACCAGATGGTGTCCCAGGCTGCGTCTTGCAAAAACTACAGAACGAACTAACCCCTCACCTAAACGCGCTATTCAACCTCAGCCTCTTCACAGGCTATGTGCCCATAGAATGGCGCACATCAATGGTTATTCCTCTCCACAAAGGAGGGGCCACAACTGACCCTGTTAACTATCGTTCCATAAGCCTGACTAGCCTGGTCTGCAAGGCTGTGGAGCGCATCATCATGGAACTCCTTGAGAAAGGCATTGGGAACCTCCAAACACTTGACCTGACCCAGTTTGGCTTTGTTAAGGGCAGATCATGCCTACTAAACCTGGTTGACTTCTTCGAGACAGACACCAAGGCCATAGACGAGGGAAAGGTGCTTCACACAGCCTACCTTGACCTCGCCAAGGCTTTCGACACCATTCCCCACTTGGGTATTGCAGAAAAACTCACCAGCCTGAACATAAACCCCTACATTACAAGATGGGTTGTCAACTGGCTTACAGACAGAACTCACATGGTAAGAATAGCGGGATCCAGGTCCAACTCTAAACCAGTCATAAGTGGTGTCCCGCAAGGCTCGGTCCTAGGACCCCTACTGTTTGGCATATACTTTTCAGAAGTACAGGCAAACACAGGAGGACTATGGCTAACCAAGTTTGCTGATGACTGCAAACTGGGAGCCATAATGGACTCTCTGGCTAACATGGACATACTCCAAGAGGGCCTTACTGAGACGGACACCTGGTGTCAAAGTCATGACCTCAATCTAAATGCCAAAAAATGCATAGTCATCCTATTTGGGAAAAACAAAACACCCACAAATTACCACATAGGTGGCAGCCCCCTTAATACAGAAGAGGTAATAAGAGATCTGGGGACCTAGGTAGAGAGTAATCTCTCCTTTGACAATCATATTGCCAAAGTAGTTAGACAATCCTTCTATGTGGCCCATCTAATTACTAAAGGGTTCGCATCTAGAAATAAAGAGGTTATAGTGCCCCTCTACTTCTCACTCATTAGACCCATCATACAATACAATGCCCCATTTGGGATGTACCTCACAAGACACTTCCCAACAGCTGGAAAGACCACAAAAGTACCTCACCAAGAGGATTACTGTCCTCAAACATATGTCCTATGCAGCCCGACTGAAAAAACTCCAGCTGTACTCAGTGGCATATTGCTTACTCAGAGGTGATCTCTGCCAGAATTACAAAGCCATGTCCAACTCAGAATTGATGGACATGCTCCACCTAAAGAAATTCAAGTCACTGCGAGCCACGTGCTCTAGTGAGCTAAACCTCACCACAACAATAAATAGAACATGCTGGAGGGATAGATTCCTGTCACAGAGACTCCCCATGCTTTGGAACAAAATTCCAAACTACATCAGGCAGAGCCCCTCACTAAGAGAAACCTTGACGAGTGGATGGGTAACAGAAAATACACACCTGGGCTCACTTCATCGTCTCTGCTTGACAGAGGATCAGTTAATTAATCAATGGGGTGGCGAAAGCCGACACACTCTGGCTAGGCTTATAAATGTCCTCGGGCTGATAGCCTAGTACCTACCTATGAACCTATGACCCTGATATGTAACATATGTCCTGTACATTCAAATGCAGTGTCTAACAAATGTGTTAGCTGTGCTGATGTTGACCTCGATGCATACAATTTGTGGGTGCATATGTGTGCACGCCCTTATCATGACGGTTTGTTGCACCTATTGTTGTGTACTACAGCAGTCACTATTCCTAGCAGGGGTATACTAGCATGGGCCATCTGCAGGTCAGTCTGCCCTACACGTGTCCCCCAACTCTGCATGATTGCAAGGTCAACTCATGTGCACATCCCTTGGAGTTCACACACTGCCATCACTATTGCTGGGGAGTCAGGGTTACATCTGCCACAGTTCCTGAACCTGACTGTGTGCAGATACAGCCATTCTTAGCATCCTTAGGATCCCTGCTGCAGTGCACTGGACTGTCATGATGACACCCCCTCCCCACCTTCAGCCTTTTTGCAGATGCTTGACAACTATGGCCTACACGTGTGTCAGTTTGCAGTGCCCCAAACACTAAGCCCCACGTGTAACAGCTTAGTCCCAGCTAATGAATGGCAAACATACTGTTGTACACTGACACCGGCACAGTACAAATGGGGATGGTGGGCCTGAGGTGGGGTGAGGCATTGGTTGTGCAGCACATGTATATTACATGATACTGTCTGTAGGTTTCCACCGTGGTCATGGTACACCAGTACACATTGCAATGCATGACTTTTGGGGACCTCTTCTGTTATGCATACACTACCTATAGAGAGGCCTGGCTGATGTGTCCTTTGGTACAACTGTCACATCTGATTACCCTAAGCATAGGTCACATGCTTGCAGAGTCCAGGCAATTGCTGACATGGGTACTGCACAGCCAGTACTTGCTAGACATTCCTGCAACCCCCTCAATGTTGTGGCATGTTACTAGTGTTACTAGGCAGCCCGCATGACCAGTTTGCTACATGTGACATCATCTGCCTTGGATGGCCATGTGTTTATTTCCTACATCATTCCTCTCCCATACATCCTTGCGACATAAATGACTGCACTGTTTGCCATGGTATATGCAGTGGTGAGGTATGGCTACATGTCCAGCTCGTGGGTGCTACCTGTTGGGTATGGGGCCCATGCCATGTATGATGTGTGCAGGTCATGGCTGCTTCTGTTGCAAGTAAGTGTGCACATTTGATGGCCAAACGTCTTGGACAGCAGACCAATATGTGGTGTGACACTGGGGATGTGTACTTGCTGAAAGATGCATTTCCATAACAAATGCATGCAGTCAGTACCTTGACAGCTGCTTCCACTATATTTTAGCTGGAGTGTGTGCACACGTATGCCTCCAGTGTTTGTGAAGGTATGTATTCCCCATATTTGCTGCCCTAACCTACGTTTCCGTATTACACACTCATTGTTCATGTTGGGACCACATTGCAAGTTTTAAGGGCTGTGGACCACAGTATTATGATATGCCATAGTGTAGATCTGTAACAGTTGCCATTGTAATGCTGGTATATACAGTGTTGTAGCATTGTATAAGGGTGATGTTTCACACATGTCCCTACTGTAGGCTATTTATCCCACCATTATGTTCATCCCTGTGGACACATTTTGCAATGACAGGATGTTAGTTGTCTGACATACCCTTCAGATACACCATCATGGTCACCACTGTGATGCAGTGCAGCTAACAACAATACATGAGCATGTACGGCATGCATTATGGGTAGGTGTGTTAGTTGTGTGCATGGAATATACCATAGCCATTACATGACCAGTGTATTGGCAAGCATGAACATAAACCATACTCACCAGCTACAGGCTGCTGCCTTGGTAGTATGCCAGAGGGACCTACATAAGTGTGTGAGAGATGTGATGTCAGTAACCACAGCTGTGGCATTGGTACAGGGTAGGTGCAACATTACAGTACATCAACAGTACAACTCCACAATACTGCAGCTTATGCACATCTGTTTATTACTACTATGCAGCAACAGACTATATATATGACATCTCACATATGCATGATCTACCTGTACAGATGCGGAGAGATACGTAAAAGTGGTCTACTGATGTGCCCTGTGGCCTTACCTGCATGTTCCTCTGCCGGTGTGTGGGTAGCACCCACCTCCACTATAGTTTCCGGCATATGTTGCATGTAAGGGCAGGCAGGTGCCATGAGGCTGGCGAGGAGCTCCTCAACACCTGTCGGGGGGGGTGGATGGCATGACCCCCTCCCCCAATGCAAAAAGATCTCCCTGGATTGCAGCAACACGCCGGCTGGCATTGCGAAGCAGGTTGCTGCAATGATGCCGGACCTGCTCATAACTGTGGTTATGCAGGCCAACATCATTGACCCTGTGGACTAGATCATTCCACAAGGCGGTCCACTCCTGCTGCTCATGGGCTGTCCTGCCAAAGAGCACCTGGTAGTGCTATACCAGGTGGTTGTTGACGACCTAATTATCGTCACTGAATACACAGGTAACCTGCCGTGTGACATCTTGCCTGACAGACATAAAGATGGAAACAGGTCTGAGCAACTCATACATCAAGGATACTATAGTTCTTAATACACATCTCTGTCTCCTCCCCACCATATCTGTGACAATAAACTGTTCACACAACTCTATAGGTATGGCTGCAGCTTACCTACCATTGGGATGCATATCGTATTGTACCACGCCTTGTGCTATGTGCTTGTAGCCATGTTCCCTGTAGGGACACTGTCATTGCTGGCCTGTTACGGACAATGTCACCTGCATGCCATTGTAAGGGCCACTATGGTTCCATATATGCATGTGGTCTGTTTGCTATATATCTATATATATGTGTGTATATATATATATATATATATATATATATATATATGTGTGTGTGTGTCTGTATATGTATATATATATATATATATATATATATATATATATATTTATAAAACTATATATATATATATATATATATATATATATATATATATATATATAGAGAGAGAGAGAGAGAGATAAATATATATATATATATATATATATATATATATATATATATATATATACACACACACACACACACACACACACACACATACACACACATATATCTACATGTATAAATACATTACCTGTACTGTTGAATGACTGGGCTGGATATGTTTGTGAAAACATCAGGGTTATGCATATCTGACATGGCTTAGTGGTAAATCACTTTGGTTATGGTGTGCAGGGTCCTGGGTTGGAGCTTTGCAGAGGCTGTTTATTTTGTTGCTGGGCAGAACAAGGGCCATTGGATACAGAGTGATTAAGGCACTTTTAAGCAGCTGTAAGCAGGTTTGCATGGAGGTAAGCACTGCTAACTTCCGGTTATAGTTTCTTATGCTGATTTAGCTTTTCAGTTGCTTAACCTGTGTAGGCATTGCTTACCCGCGCGCAGACAAGTTTAAACCCGCTTACTGCTGCTTAGAAGTGCTTACTTCCGGGCTAATTTCTTTGAAAGAAATGAAAAAAGATTGATAGGACAGTGGTGAAAAAGGGACACAGAGGGAAAGGCAGTAGGGAAAATAGCTAGATATGTGCAGGATGGATGTAGGGAAGGTCCATAGCTGCCCATTTCTTCTACGACAACAACTGTGCATATACACTGAATTTGGAGATAGATTTGGACACTGAAACCCCTGAGAGAGGGGTGAGGACAACAGTTGTGAAGCCAATTAGACTACATGTGTCCAGTGGACATGTGTGTGAAATGGATAGCTATGTATGGGGCAAGATTTTTTTTTTTTTGGGAAAAGATTGCCCATTTTTTTTTTTTCAGGTGAGAGTAGGATTTTGGGTAGGGATAACAGATATATTTGGGGAAGTAGGCTGGGTAGGATAACGGACAAGACAGCATACAGGGGTGGTATATGACACGTGGGGGGTAAACACGTTGATGGGGAGGGGTGTTTGGGAATCGGAAGCCCATGAGCCCCCTAGTGGAAGCAGTGGGACTGAGGTCCTCACCCATGGGCAGTCACAACTGCACCTTCACTGTGCTGGGGGCTGAGTAGGATGGCCAGGCTGACCCTCTCGTTACAACACATGGCCCTCAAACTGGCGTAGCAGATCTCCAAACTCCCTGCAGAACTCACTATGCACCACGCCCCGGACCTGGCGATGGGTGACAGTGTCCTGTCTGCACCCAGTCCCGGGGGGCGAGCCCCATCCCCTGAGGTCGTTCCACCCAAAGGTGGTGCAGGACTAGCAGATGAGGTGGTCCTGGTGTGGGCCCCAGACATGCTGGTGCCTGGTGCCACGGCCAGATAAGGTGGGACAGGTGGGTTCGCTGGGATCAGCCTTCCCAAACGTGCTATGGTGTTTCAATTTTACAACATATGTGGGTTAGTAATAGTCAACACATTCCAGGATTAGGTATAACAGCATGCATAGATATTCCCATTAACCCAAAACACCAGAAATAGAACAGTTGCATAGCAAACAGAAATGCATATATGGAACCACGGTGGCCATTATAACAGCATGCAGGTACATTGATGGCAGCATGCCACCAATGTGGGGGTATTTCAACATGGCACATGCATAAAAACAAATTTTAAATAATTATCAAACAATAGTTCATATGTCCCAACAGTAGATTTAATGCAGCACATACCGACTGAGTTATGTATTTAGTTTATTGTTGCAGATATGGTGAGGGGGAGAGAAAGATGTCAATTAACAACTAGTATATTCCTATAGTTCTCATTACTTTCCTAGTCAGTGCTGTGATATGTAAATTACAGGTATTAGTACACTACCCTATGGCCGTAGTTTGGACAGTGGTATGGATGTAGACAACTATATACATGAACTGAGTTTTACCTGCAGTATACACCTCTTATCTGGTATACCTATGGAGGTATTGTTGTTAACACTACCTAACTGTTTCTATACATATTCCCAAATTCCAGATTGATGTTATGCACATATGTGTCCATCTGTTATTGCACATGCTCTGGGCATGCCTTGACCACATGCAGGTGAACCGGGATATGTTTTAACTATTGCCCTCTTAAACCTTTGGTGAATTGTACAATGACAGGTTTGTTTTCATTGACATTTTCCAAATATGTACAGGCCTGACCGTCAGTTATATGACATGTAATGCTGCCTACATGTCAGAGATTAGCACACTGATATGCCACGGGGACAGGGTAACAACCGGCAGATGTGGGCCGATTAACTGGACATTCTGGACAATTCTGTACACTTGTGGGGTATGATTCTGCATGCAGCTTACTATCACTCCCAGGATTCGAACCATGGCTGTATCTGCAAAAAATAAAAGTGTCCATCACAGCTGAGTGTGCTATATAGATATTGCTGTATATCTCTTCTCTAATTTCTGTCTATAATTCTCCTGTGGTTTTACACTCTGACCTTGTAATTACAACAGTCTTATACAGGATTTCCTAGACAGTTTTATTATGTAGCACAGTGTGGGTGACAGTGATGAATAATACCTAATTATTCATAGCAACTGCAACACTAACAATGCCATACAATACCAGAGTAAACAGTACCAGTACAGGATATCAGTCTTTTATTTCTAGGCACAGTTTTTATATCTGACAGACCTTTGGGGGCAATGTTTGTTAGCACTACCTGAATGTTGCCACACATATTACCAGATTCCACATTAGTATTATGCACGTACATCTCACTCTGTTACTGCACACACTCTGGTCTCAACTTGACAACATGGGGCTGGAGATGGGACATACGTGGCTTATTACTCTCATAACATTTTGGGGTGTTGCTAGAGTGACAGGTTTGTTCTTATAGATGTCTGACAATCGGTTGTATTTTTTATTTGCTGCCTAAATGTCTGGGATCATCCCACTGATTTGCCAGAAGGACAGGGTGACAGGCAGCAGATATGAGCCAATTTACTGGACATTCTGGACATATCTGTACAGTTGTGGGGTATGATTTTGCATACAGCCTACTACCACTCTCAGGATTCGAACCATGGCTGTGTGTGCTAAAAATACAACAGTTCACATCTCAGTAGAGTGTGCTATTTGGATTATGTTGTCTGTCTTTTCACTGTTTTCTGTCTAAGTCTCTCTCAGTTGTACTATATGACCACTTGTGATTATAATAGTCATATACAGACATTCCTACACTTTTTATTTATGTAGCACAGTGTGGATAATAGTGCTTAATACAATAATACTATTAAGAGATTGCAACTCTACATTACCATATGATACCAGAGCAAACACATGCAGTCCAGCAGTTAGACCTTTGTCAGGCTATTATGCTTTTATTTACATACAACCAATATGAGACTCTTCCTGCCATATTCTCTGGTGTATGCAGTACATACCTTAAACAATACGGGTTTTATACAGGCAGTTAACTTACTACCACTTTTAGATTTATTTCCTATGACAGTACTTGCAAGAGTATTACTAATCTGCCTCGCGTCGCAACTGCTGCAATCTACAGGCATGGTCTTCCTGGTTCACAGCCCACTCATCTGCCACTGTGAAAGACATGAGAGGAATATTTAGCCATACCTATCCATAATATAAGTGAGTTGATGATTATTAAACAGGTAGTAGACTGATACTTGCACACGGCTGGGACATCCCCCATCCTCTTAGCCTCTTGTATCCACTGATCCAAGAGATTCCCCTTTGTCCACTTCAGGTCGGCATAGTGATGCCTGACCTGCTCACCAGTTTGGGGGATGCCAGTGGCACTGGTGAGGTCACGGGCAAGACGGTCCCAGGCTTCTGCTTTGTATTGGGAACCCTGGTACTGGCCCTGCAGCAGTCTCTGGTAATGGTCTTTCACAAGGAGTCCTGCCATGACTCTGGACTCCTAGATGCCCCAGTGGTGCGCCCAAAACTGCACACCCTCTCCCATACCAATCATAGTGCCTACAGGAGGAAGCTGCAACCAGTTATGAGATGCATTCCTGCCTGTTGGGTTTAAATAGGGCTGATTTCCCGCACTTTACCGTGATTGGATGGTTTTGAAAATGCTAAGCTTTGGGCAAACCTGCTTACCTAAGGTTGGCATTGCTTAAAGGGGTATACCAATGGGCAAACTGATTTAGCTGACTTACACATTGCCTTTACGTAGTAAGCCGGGCTGTGCAATGCTTAGCATTGCTTAATTTTTAATTTGGATACTATTTGCTGTTTGGCATTGATTTATTATTCATTACATGTTATATATGTGTTTGATATCCATAATTCATGTGTATGTAAACTGTATGGGGTCCTTGTGTTTATTAGGGGATTTCAACAATTTATTACAATGACACCTCACATCTGGGCTTAATGCAGTACTCCATTTCACATATTTATGTTATGTAGTAGGCTATACAACATAAAACTGTATATAGATTCCTTTCAAGTGTTCAGTTTGATTTTCCTATAGTGAGGATCTGTTTGGTGATACCTCAGGCTTATGCACTGCTGGGATGGCTTAGTGGTTAACTACTGTGACTATAGTGTACAGGGTCCTGGGTTCAAGACCTGCAAAGGCTGTTTATTTTATTTCTGTCCAGAACAGCGGCTGTTGCATACAGAGTGATTAAGGCACTTTTAAGCAATTGTAAGCAGGTTTGTGTGGGTTTGAGTGACGGTAAGCAATTCTAACCTCCAGTTAAATATGCTTACAGAGAGTTAGCTTCAATATTGCTTAACCTCTGTGCGCATTGCTTACCCCATGCAAATGGGCTTAAACCAGCTTACTACTGCTTAAATATGCTTACTGTTGCTTAATATTGCTTACTCCCGCACTAATTTAGACAGTAATATAAAATGATTCTTGGGAAGGTGGTGTATTTCGAAACTCCTATGGATTTATCATTCATTACACATTGTACCTTCAATTTGTATCCCTGATTTATGTGTACATATATTGCATGGGGCACTTGTGATTATCTGTGGATTTTGCAACATTATGACAATGACACCTCACATCTGCATTTAATGCACTACTCCAGTTCACAAATATATGTTATTTAGTAGGTTATGCAACTAAAAATATTGTTCATAAAGTGATTTGACATGGAAAATGGAATATACTAGATTGAGACTTGAACCGGGAATGACTGCTCGTAAGGAGAATGCTCTGCCCACTACACTATTGCAGTACTGCTTAATTTGCATATATCTTGATTTTTATCCTCTTGTATCATTTAAGCTGCAATAAACATAGCTAAGCAATGGGCAAACCCATGCACCTATGGTTAAATTTTATCTGTTTCATAACATAAAATAGCTTGTTTATATTTTATATTTTGATTATTGCTCTTATAAACTTGGGGGGATGTTGCTGGGGGTATGTGGACACCTATGAGCGGTCTCGCTCATTCTTATTGCTAACCTGCTGTTCTTGCTTGCAGGAGCGTGCATATTCTAAGAGCTCTGCTCTCAGACATGCCCCCTGCACTCGTACACCTCCGTGTCCATTTAGGAGGTTAGGCAGCACACCTTCATTAATATGCAGTCCTGCTCCTAAACGGCCGCTTCCGTGCAGGACTACCCTAGTCCTGCACAGAAGTATAGTGGATCTGGGGGTAAGTGTATTGCAGTGCTCTACCTCCACTGGAAAGAGAAATGCATTGGATACTGTTTCATGAAATGGTGGAACATCGGAATGCATTACAGAAAAGGATCAAAATGGTGCAGGACATGAGAATATTTATTACACAGGTTCTGTGTCACAGAAGGATGGAATTGTGACAGCAATGTATTGTAATTCCAACACCTGTAATTATAAATGTCAGAATTTGAAAAATAACAGTGAAACTAAAGGAGAACAGTAAGTGACAATAGTCTGTGTTCCCTCATTACTTGTATATGCTAACACCTTGATTACCATACTCCTGAGAAAAGGGAATACTTGAAGACACAGTTATGACAGAAGTAGTATATGTAAGTCCACATTTTCACATTATCATTTTTGTGTTCTGTGACTTGCACTTAGAAACACAGAAAGATACTATGCTAGTGGCCTAAAGGCCTTATTAAGCCTAGCCAAGCAGAATTCCGAAGTGATGCTTTTCGGTTTTATAGATAGCAAATAGCACATCAGGCTGCTATGTCTAGCAGAGGCATAGGCATCACCCCGAGATAAATTTATGGTTTCCCATTCATTTGTCCAGATTGTGTTTGAATTTGATTTGGCAAGTACTTTATTTTGCATGGATGGGAAGACCTTTCCAGAGCAGTAGAATAATCTGTGAGATGTATTTGTCTCTCCAGCATGTGGTGTTTAGATTGATTAGAGTGGGGGGTTCTGAGAGCATTTTTTTGCAAATATGGAGCAGGTTCATTAGTACAAGGTCTAATTAAGCCTTAGAAGCTAGACAGAGGTCATCCCTTAGTAGTCTATAAGAGACTGAGAATAAGGAAAGTGATCTAAGGCAGTCCACATAATTTATGTGGTGGACTCCCTGGATTATTTTATTAAAGAATTATTGTGGACATTTGAGTTTAAACGTGTGCCTTAACAGGTACATATGAAAAGGGAGCACTATACTCTATGACTGGGCTAAAAAAGACTGAGTATAGAGGGACAATAGCCTCCCTGGACTTGGATGCAATGACCTTATGTATAAGTTGTGCTGTATAGCTGTATAAAATGTATTCTTAACTGTGGTAGCCATGTGTTAGTCAAAGGCCAGATCACTGTCCATGTAATCCCCATATCCCAAACTGATATTTCTAGTTTAAGAGCTGCGTTTTCAGTGTTGTGTTTTGAGGCAGTGGGTGATTTACCAAAGGAGAATATGCAATTTTTTGCATTGAGATTGAGCCCATGGTTCTTATACTAACTGTTGTTTGTGTGAGACCCTCCTGGGGGATGTTAGTGTCTTTGGGGGATTCTCTGACTTCCTGAGCTTGCTGTTGTCCACAAACTTTGTCAACCGCACAGCCCATTTGTACTGGTCTGGACATCTGAGAAGTAAGTGGCAAACAGGAGTGGTATTAAGTATGGTTCCCTGGGAACTCCACTTGTAACTGGTCTTTTAACGGAGGTGGAATTGCCTATTCTTATCTCTCGCATCTTCTGTGGAAACTATTTGACTTACGAGTCTCAGAATTTAAAATTGTTACTGGCTGTGACTGCAGCCCTGATGTCTCATGTTTGATTGAGAAGTCTGAGTGCTGGAGCAGTCAGACAGGAGAATGGTAGTTAATGGGTGATGCTGGCTCAGTCTCTCCAGGCAGAGTGTGAAGATTGGGTCCTGCTGCATAAATAATGCTTGTTAGAGACCAGGAATAAAGTTTCAGGCAGTAGGAATCAGATAAATGGATAAGCACCATGTGGTTTCAAGCAGTATAATTCACTGTAACTGGAAGGATGTGTAGCATGTACCACAAACTAGTAATCCAGACTGCACCTCAGCAATGGACTTTACTGGGGAATACAGTGTTGATAAAATCCTGGACCAGAGTGCATTAACGCCCTTTTCAACTCTTGGCACTCACTGCTGGCCAAAAAAGATGTAAGCCTGTGGTAGGACAAATCCCCACATGGAAGAAGTGACCATACTACCTCCACAGAGTGATGTGGTTTGGCCTTTCAGAATGAAGGGAACAAAATTACCAACTGGTCTCTGGAGGAAACTGATGGTCAGACAAGTCAAAAACTGAAAAAAATCAAATTAGCATCCCGTGCACTTAAGTACAATGTAAGGTAGCTCACAGTCAATACAGATATAATAAGAAAACAGTGCATATTTAGCTATTTTGTAGTGGAAATTGTCATTGATATGAACGACCACCTCAATATTTTGGATCTGTATTAGAAGCACGAAAATCCTTCTAAGCGAATTCGGAAACAATGACACATTCCTTGAATCGCATTTAAGCGATTCGATGAATATGTCATAGGGCAAGGAGATGGTTGGCCAACTTCACGGAGTTGCCCTTTCATTCCCTATAGTGCGATCTCGGAGTTGGTATATTTAGTTGGGGGGGGGATGAAGCCCCCCCACCTGTTTATGATGTTAAATTATTTTTTTTTTAGCAAAAGGCTGCTTACATTTTTTCCCTAGGGAAAAATTTGCTTACATGGCTGTTCGCTATTTTTAGTTTCTGCGCATTATGTGTCGCACATATGCACTTTCATCATTATAATATAGACCCCTATATTTTTGCCCCACTCTGGACTTTCAAAGTTTCGTACAGGTTGAATGACATAGTACGCTGACTTGCTTTTGTTCACTGCTGCCAACACAAGAAAAAATAAAAAAATACATTTGTTGTTTTATTCATGCATTGATTCATCTAGGTATACGTGTATTTATCTGTATATATATATATGTATATATATATATATATATATATATATATATATATAGTATGTGTGTGTGTGTGTATGTATGTATGTATGTATATATATATATATATATATATATATATATGTGTGTGTATAAAATGTGTGTGTATCTACTTGAACCATGTAAGAACACTTTGACCCTGCAGCAGAAACTACAGTCTAGTTTTACAGATTTATCCCACTAGACAATTAAAAATATGCTCCTAATCAACCCTCTGAAGTCCAACATTATGATATTTTCCTCCATTCAAAACCTCCCTTAATCCCCATCCACTAGTATGACAAGTTAATGGATGCAAGCTGACTGATTGCTCCTTAAAGTAAAATTATATAACTTATAAGTTTGTTCAGTATAATAAAAAGTGGGCTGCAGTTGGATGTCAAGGAAAAGAGAAAAACAAAAGAAAAAGAAGATGGGCCAGCTAGAAGTCCATCAAGTGGATTATGGGTACCACATATGAGAAATAGTAGAACACCTACAACAGGGTGATAGCCCACATGACTTGAGACTCTTCAGAGTTGGTTCTATGGTTAATTCTACAAGAAATACAGAAGGTTAATAATAATCTTGATGCTTATATGGAAGCCTCCATGAAGCAGCAGAAAGAAACAGAAGTCATCTTAGTGGAACATTTGGATGATATAACCATGCTCAAGAAAAAGAATGGAACTCTCAGAAGCAAATTTGCAGATTTGGAATGGAAATATAAGGACCTGGTTGAAAAGTGAGTTGACTTTGAGGATTGCCCATGGAGGAAAAAACTCAGAATTATATGGGTGGCAAAAAAGATTGAAGTGATATACGTTGTGCCATTTGTCCAACAGCTGTAGTGTGGTGGGCTGGCCTACCAGAGAGCTCAGTGAGGATTGACATGGCACATCCTTTTCAGTTTAGGTGGGTGAATTGAGAGAGAGAGATAAACCTAGGCATATTATCGCCCAAATGGAGACCTACTCAGTGAAAGAGGAAATACAGTAAAAAATCTGGAAATCTGGGGAAAAGTATATGGTTGATAAACAGTGTGTTTTCCCAGGTAATGGTTATTGGGCAATAATATCTCAAATGAAAGTTGGCTTTTTTGATTTGACTAAGTAAGCAGCAGAAAATAAGATTTTATCTTCTATATCGATCTTACCTAGGACTAACCCTGCCAGGTGGTAGTAAATCCTGTCTTGATCCTAAAGAGGTAGAGAAGGTGTTAAGAGAGTGGGCAGAGAAGATAACACAAGAGAACAGCATGCAGTCAGAACTGGCACATTCACAGGCCTGTCACACTCTGCCAAGGGGTAATCCACAATGAGAGTGAGTCTGGTACATTTCCCTATCATCTTGAAGGCTGCAAATAAATTTATTAGAGGGATCTGTTGCAGGGGAAATGTTGATGATTTTTTTATTTTTTTTTTTGTAAGCCTGTTAGACACTGGATAGTTGAACGTTTACCAGTAAAATACTTTTCAAAATTTGGGTTCTTCAGACTTTGCAAAAGGAAGAGTAGCCTCCAAAGGACGTACTCATGGCCTGTATTGGTGAATTACTAAAGAGATAGGAAAATGGAGAGCTGCACACTGTTACAGTTGCACAAGGAGGAGAATTAAACTGTTAAGGATGGTTTTACTCCCCAGTCCACCATTGTTGAAACCCTATTTGAGCTATAAAGCTCAATTTTCACAGTCTTGGGTATTGGATTATATGGAATTTATAGTAATAATGTGTAAATGACAAATTATTTTGTTGTGGAAAAGCTTTTGATGCAATAGTCCTAGCATGGGGCTGGGAGCTGATCGGGCAGCTAAATTAATTTTTATTTACAGCTGCTATCTTACTGATTGTAATAGTGCAGGTATTTGCCTGGGAGCTAAAAAGTTGTTTCCTGCTTTTTTCTTTCTGATGTGTATTTGCATACTTAGTTTTGATTTTCTGTTTATTACTGGGAGACAGATGTTTTGGGGTAGAGGTGAGAGGATAGGAGACACTGGATATGTTTGCTATATGGCTCCCTATTGAAATGTCGCCACTAGAAATGCTGATTGAAAAAAAAAGACTGAAAACCCAGAGAAGAGCAAATCTTTAAAATCCTTCTTCTCCTTTATACTTCTTTTTCAGGGGCCAAGCCCCTCCTGCACCCCCTCATGTGGGGAATAAACCTATTAGACCCCCAAATTTATGAATACCAACTCCAAGATAGCCATATCTCAGAGAAAAGGGAATATTCAAAGAAATGGCGTCTTGGATTTGGTATATGTAAGCCTGTTCTTTTGTCATTCAGGCTCTGCATTTTGGGATTCACTCTAGCGCGTCCCAACATTTCAAATGGTTATCTTACTATACACTTATATAAAACTTATTTAAAATTTATTTAAAAGTTGAAACTGCCCAAATTTGGTCATAAATTTTAATTTATACTACTATGAAGTAAAAAAAAGGGTAACATTGCCCTGAGGCAGACTGCTTGAAAAAAAAAAAAGGCAGTGTTACTATATTCAAGTAGATAGGGGGTTGATGCAGAAGACATCTGCTGAATTGCTGGAAGATAATTTCTTGGAATGTAAATGGGTTAGTTAATCCTGACAATCGAAGGTGAATATTTCAGCCAATAGAACTGGATAATCCTGAAGGTGGTCCTCCAAGAAACAAATTTGGGTGTTGAGGAACACAAATAGATGTTAAAAGATAAATGGCCAATGGGGATGTTCTCTTCTTTTCAGGGGGCGAGGAAGAGTAATATAGCTGTACTGATAAAAGGAGACTCTCATTTGAATATGCAGGATAGTTTAATGGATGAAGAAGGTAGATTTGTGTATATCAATGGCTGTCTAGTAGGCAGAAGAAGAACTCCGATTTCCTTAAACCTTCTCCCAGGCTTTACTAAAGTGGAGTATAGGAAAATAATGTTTAGAATACTACACTTTGCTGATGGGATGGTAATATATTTAAGGGAATGGAAGATAATTGTGTCAAGAGAGAATATATAAGTAAGGGGCCTAGAAGGAAAAAGGTAACGAGAACAGGTACATATGTAGCTAGCTACCCAAGTAGTATATGTCTGGTAGATGTGGCAGAAAAGAAGACAGGTCTCCAAGGGTACATGTATGTTTCAGGGAAAGAGTATACAGCAACAGGACTAGATAGAGGATATACTCCAGTGAAGGAAAGATAGATACTGGGTAGGTTAAAAACATTGCCTGCACTGCTTTCAGATCACTTCTCCCAGTTGGTTATGATGAGGTAACCTCTTATGACTATGATTGACAGCCATTGGAAGTTTTGCCTTTGAATCAAGCTGTTGGAAAAGCTTTAGGAACTTGCTAAGGAAGAAAGCTGTTTAGCAGAAAATTGGAACTGATTAAGGGTAGTATAGTTAAGAACATTAAACAATATTTGCAGAAAGAGTGGAGGCAGGCAAAATAGAAAATTGCAGCCATAAAAACAGAAAGACCTGAGATGTACCTCCCTGGACTACATGAAAAGAGACATGGAAGAGCTCTCTGATCATGTAGCCCAGGCTGGTATGACCCTGACCCTGAGTAGCATCCTGCCCTCACCAAGAATGATATCTCAGTATAAAGAAATAATGATAAATTTCAACAATTGGCTAACCTTCTGGTGTCATTCTGTCAAAGGAAAAATATACTTTAAAAATGATCAAAACACGGTAGGTTCAGGTTAAGGCACTTTAATCTTGCAGCAAGGAGACAAAAACGTGCTAATACAGAGTTTGTCTAACCAGAACAGGAAATACATTCATTTTTATAGGTTATCAAATTAATCCTGTCCTACCATGCTGACGTAACAGATTACCACCTTTTCATCATCACCTGCTGACCATCTTTCCCATGAATTTCTGCTGATTTAAACAATTTTTATGTGAAACTTCCTGAAGAAAACAACATGGCCTTGGTTACTTTCAGTTAGATACTTGTTATGTTACATTCAAGATACTACGGCAAAATCAAGCACAATGCTAGCAGTTCATTTCTCTAATAATCCTTTGTCTACTTTATCTCTAAACTACTGCAGCTGCAGAGGTTCCCATCCTCTGGACAAGGCTGTTTGTCTAGAATCATTACATTTATAATATAAGCTATTGTTCATTCATATACTTCTGACCTAGCAGATAAACACCTGCTTCTCAAGTACATTTCCACAAGGCATAAACAAGAATATTGCTGTGCTAGCAGTTACTAGGTCAGAGGGCAACTTGCAAGTTTCAGAAAGCATGCTGCAGTTTTCAAAAAGCATCTTTTTCAGTCTCATATGAAACTCAATTTGTATAAAGCACAGTGCATGAAAAATAGAATGAAAAGCATATTAAAAACACTTGATTATTAATTTGGCATTAAGCATACACACATTAATACATATTTTTCTAACATTTTCCTCCTGTTAATACTTTTTATTCTATATTCAAAAAAGAATAAACAGCTTGCTTCTTTTCCTAACCTCTTCCATTCAGAATTTGCAGTTAAGAAAGTCATTCAGTTTAAACTTTTATGAAAGTGTTTCGCATTCTAGCAGCTCTTCAAATTCAGTACTTTGATACATAGTCTCAGATACGGATATATCTATGAATTCTTTAATTAATTTCTTCATGCAGGGGATTCCGCAACAAATACAAACTCCTATTAGGAGTAATCCTACCCCAATAGCAATCAATATGTTCATAAAATTGGAGCCCCACCCCCCAAAGGCATTCTGGAAAAACTGTCAGAGGGTTTGGGCCTGGTTTGGTCATGGCCGACACTTGCTGAATTACCTCAAGATTATCGTTGATCTCATGCTGATGGTCAGGAATAAACGCACAGCATTCTTCTTTGATTAAAGTGCAAGTTCCGCCTCTCGCCGCTAGGGTGAAGTCAAGAGCCATTCGGTTTTGGAGCACTACAGTTTTCATGGCATTCAGTTCATCAGTTATCAGTTCAAGAGCAGAAAAAGTCGCATTACTCATTATTTCGAGAAGTTTGGACAGTTTTTGCAGCCCCCATATCGATTTAACTCTGCCATACGTGGGTGATATACCTGCCCAGGATATAACAGCATCACTCAAGTCCATGTGCACAAGTTTGGTTCCCACATTACGATGGTCTTTCCACCCTGCTTCGATTTGTCCCACTGGATTCTCAGGTTTCTTAACAGTCTTTTTGGTTACGTCTCGAGTATTTCGAATACTCCCCTGAGGCAAAGCTGCAGTGTGTCGGATGGCCGGAACCAGGTATCCCAAAAAACAACTGCCAGACCAATTCTCAGGTAACCATTTATATGCCTTTTTACCGCATACAACATAAGTCTTCTACCTTAGTTATTACTTTGTTACGAAATGACTGCCCTGCATGAAACATTTTCCTATCTATTACTGATAACTGTTTGAAAAGTACAGGATTGTGTTGTACCTGATCAAGAGTCTTATGCATAGATTTCAAAAATGAGTCATAATCTGTACTACAAGATCCACTCAAATCATTTGGTTTTCTATAACATTTATACTGTACTGTAACGTTGCATTTACTCCATCCAACTTGGATGGTATCATTTTTATAGAAACATACAATTCCTTTTTTGTGTCACAGGCAAATACAGTGCTACCTTATCTTGTGCTTTAATAGCAGCTGTGTCAAAAAACAGATTTTCCCAGGTCTCATTGACCCCTAGGGGGATAGCAGTCATTAATAAACCCCAGTATGCTCTTGGTATGGCCGTACAGACCCAGCAGTTCGAAACATTAAAAGTCTCTGCGTACACACGTGTAATTGCCTGATAAGTGTAAAGTTCGGATGCCAGTCTATGTTTTGTTCATTACGTCTAATCAGTTCAACCTTTGTGGCAGGAAAAAGGAACGGCCACAACAAAAAGAACAGTGTGATTAATATTGCAATAAAAACAATCATACAAGTTTTCTGAGGTTGCTCAATGTCTCTACTCACTCTGTACCTGGCCATTTTGTTCTTGTTGTGCAACATTAACAAAGTATGTTATGTGATCCTATCTCGCCTACATTCTGAATGATGGGTTCGGAGCCGATCCCTCGGCTCCGACTCGGCACGCTTATGCCAAAGAGCGAAGTCTCTTATTGGCTGAGCTTACTATATCCCAGGATGCACCTCCACCAGTCCCCCAGATCTCGTTTGCCGCTTCCCTGCGAAGACGTGGTCTCGAGCTGGCTGGGCTAAGTAGTTTATTAAACTAACTTTTCTGTCAGTTTTTTGCTGGTTTTGCTCTCAAAAGCTGTTTTAACAGCTATCGCTATCTTTGTGTACGATTTGGAGTTGTTGTTGTGTGTGATTGAGTTCAGTTTGTTTTCGGCCCCCCTCCATTCAGGGCCTTCCCGGACTGTTAATATTTTAATTACAGGGTCTCTAATAATTGTTCAAATTGGATTAGAGTTACCTGTTCTTTTTACAGGAAGAGTCGGCTTTATTTATTACTGTTAGCTTATATCAGTAGTTAAAATTTAGTGTACTTTCCTGTCAGAGTGACTAGATTTGTGTATCAACATGTCTCAACCCCATAGGCCTTCGGGCTTCAAGAAATGTTCTAAATGTGCTTTTAAGATGTCTGTTACTGATGACCATCTACTGTGTGTGTATTGTTTAGGGGCAAAGCACTTGCAGGAGTCATGCAGTGTATGTCACGCTTTTTCCTCTAGGGTCCTCCAGGAGAGGAAAAATAAGTTAATTCTTAAAGGGTTGATTAAACCCTCTTTTGAAGAAGCCTTGTCTTCCGCTCCGACTCCTGCCAAAAAGAAAAGGGCGCGGCTCCGACCAGTGCGACGGATCCGACTGCCAAGAGACCTAGGCAGGCCTCTCCTTCGGCTCCAAAGACTTCGGAGCCGAGGTCGGAACGGTCTGCCTCGATGCCTCCAGTATCGACTCCTCGGGCTTCGGAGCCGATGGCTGGGCATCGAGGCGGGTCACCTCGCCGGCTCCACTGCTCGGAGCCGACAAGGGTCGCCGCCAGACACTTCCTCCTCGGCGCGAAGTCTACCTCGCACCGATGGAATCTGGTGTGTGTTTCCTCGGCGCCGATTCTCATCGAGTCGCCTCGAGCCGGTCCCCTAGTCCCTTGGGGCCGAGGAGAGGTCTTCTCGAACCCGTTCTGTTTCCTCTCGGTCTTCGAGAATGTCGGATTCTGATATAGACAGGGTGCTCCAAAGACTTTTCCAGTCCCCAGTCTTTCAAAATTTGTTTCGGCTCCGACCCAGTTGGCTTCGGAGCCGATGACCATGACCCACCCCATTGCTATTCCTCCTCCGACTGCTTCGGCTCCGTCGGAGCAGGTGCTCTTGGAGCCGGTGGAGATCTCAGGGTCGGCTCCGACCCTTACTCCAACCCGGGCCCTCGGGTCCGAGTTTGGTACGCGGACTTCTTCGGCTGGACCCGAGGGTGATGTTTCGGGACCGATGCTGGTTCCGAGCCTCCCTCTCGGTGCTTCGCTGCGGGACTTCCGTCTACTATCATGGCCCCAGAGACTGGACGCTCCCAGGATTCTGGAGGTCCGCTTTCAGAGCCATGAGGAGTGCCTTGGCCAAATCCTCTTCGCCATCTCTCCGGTTTTACCAGCACCTTCCCTGGGCGTGGAGACTGGGTCTTTGGCAGTTCCCCTGTCCGTAGCCAGCGGAGCCCGAGGCCTGAGGTTACCCCAGTGGGGTTCCCTCTTCCTGAGGGTTCTTCGGAGTCATCTCCAGAGGAACCCCCAAGGAAGAAATCGCAAGAGGAAGCACGTGGACTCCCCGAGTCTATTACGCCGGACACGGATATGGATGATGCGGAGGGGTCCCTAAGTCGTCCTCGGACGATGTCTCCTTTGCAGACATCTTAGAGATCCTCAAACAACGAGGCGGCTGGATGTCCAAACCCCCTCTGCGGACGAATCAGTGCTCCTCAAGGCCTTTGGGGCTCAGCCCTCCGCCTCCTGGGTGTCTCCGCCCTTCGACGAGCTTCTGGATTTAGTTTGTCGGGTGGGAACACCCGGATACCGTGGAACCAGTCCCTTCTCGCCCAAACAAGTTCTTATCTGCTCCCCGAGAAGGAGTTCCTTACTAAAGGCGTGGCTGTAGATGCCATGGTGGTGGCATCTGCTACACAACAGGACGTGGCAGAGGCTTCAACGTCCATCCATCCTCCTAATAAGGAGTCTAGGAGTATGGATAGGTACGGGAAGCGCACCCTGACTTCAGCGGCCTTTACTTTAAGGTCTCTGAATTATTTGGCACATTTTACCAGGCTTCAGAGGGATCTGGTCAAGGAGTTGTCAGACTCCCTCTCGGGTAACCTACCTGAGCAGCTAGCCCAGTCCGTTAGCTCTCAGTTGGCTATCCTTACGACAATTGCTAACTCGTCCATGAGGCTCATTTCTTATGCGGCCGAAGGCGGCAGAGCGGCAGGCACAGGCGTTGCTCACGAGACAAGCCTGGCTCCGCTTGTGTCAGTTTGCGGAGGCCTTCAAGTCTTCCTTCGCCGATGCTCCCTTTGATGGGTCCTCATTGTTTGGACCCAAGGTGAAAGACACCCTTACCCGCTGTGAGCAAGAGGGAGAAACGTTATCTGCCGAGGGGCCCGTTATTCCACTCCCTTCGGCCTTACCCCAAGGCCAGAGGAGGGGAAAATGTGGTTCCGAAAATCTCGCAAGTTTTTCTCCCAACAGCAGGAAGATTCCCCGTCCAGAGGCAGAGGGCGGGGAAATTTTTCAGGGAGACGCCATCCCAGAGGCGGCAGAGGGCCCCGCAATTCTGGAGACCGCGAGTCCTTTCGTGGCTCTTCAGCCTCCCATACAACATGAGGGATTGCCCGGCTGTGCTGCTCGGAGCCAGTCGGGTGTCGCTTGCCAAGCACCTAGAAGCCTGGGAGTCAATCACTCAGGACAGATGGGTGCTTCGGATAATTGCCGGAGGTTACACCATCCCATTCAAGGCCTCACCCCTTCGTCCAAGAGAATCCCGGACCCACCACCCAGTCAAAGGGAAATAGCAGCCGCAGAAGCTTCAAAGCTGCTAGAAAAAGGAGTCATCCAACCGGTCCCCACAGACCAAATCGGATCAGGAAATTACCCCAGGTTCGTTTGATTTCCAAAAAAGACAGGGTACCTGAGACCAATATTGGATCTCAGCAGACTAAACCTATCCGTCACGAAATCCAAATTCAATGGTCACGTTGCAATCCATTCTCCCGTTGTTGGAGAAGGATGTTTGGATGTGCTCCATAGACCTCAAGGACGCCTATTATCACATACCGATACATCAGGCGTCCAGAAGGTATCTGCGCTTCAGCCTGGGAACCAGTCATTACCAATTTTGTGCTCTGCCCTTTGGTCTCACCACAGCCCCCAGGGTGTTCACCAAGTGTTTGGCAGTAGTGACGGCTCACCTGAGGAGTCTTGGATTCCAAGTGTTTCCCTATCTCGACGACTGGCTCCTGACTGCCACCACCAGGCATCTACTTATGGACAACCTCAAAGCCACCATCTCGCTGGGTGTTTCCCTAGGGATTACATTCAATTGGTCAAAGTCTGTCTTGCTGCCCTCTCAGCGCATAAAGTTTATAGGAGCAGAGATAGACTCAAGATTGATGCGTGTCTTTCTTCCTGCCGACAGGATTCGAACTTTACAGGGCCAAGTTCTAGCTCTGATCTCAAGATCCAAAGCCCCAGCCAGGATGGTCCTACAGGTTCTAGGCTCAATGTCTGCCACGGTACTTTTAGTTCCTCTAGCAAGGTTACACATGAGGATTCTTCAGTGGCTCTTATCAACTCAATGGTCCTTCCAAGATCTTCCCCTCAATCATCACATCATGATTACGGAAATATGCAAAAGGAACCTTCGCTGGTGGCTTCAGACATCCAACTTGGATCAGGGAAAACCCTTTGTTCTCCCCCCTCCAGTGGTTACCCTGACGACAGATGCCTCCGAGATAGGGTGGGGGGGGCATTGTCTGGGCAGGCTAGTTCAGGGATCCTGGCTTCCGGACGAAGCTCTTCTCCACATCAACGTGTTGGAGATGAGGGCTATACTCCTATCCCTACAGGCCTTACACAAGTTCCTTCCTCAGGGCATCATAGCCATCCACACAGACAACATGTCGGTGGTTTGGTATCTGAACAAACAAGGAGGGACCAGATCGTATCCCCAATGGAGAGAGGCCATGAGAGTGTGGGAATGGGCTGTAGCTACCAAGCGCTTCTTGGTAGCGACCCACATCCCGGGAAAGTCAAATGTATTGGCGGACAAATTAAGCAGGACAATTCTCTCTCCTCACGAATGGTCTCTAAACCGCGCAGTAGCAGCCCAGGTTTTCAAGAGATGGGGACCGTGCTGCGACCTATTTGCGACTCCACAAAACACCAAGTGCCAAAGGTTCTTCTCCTTGATTCCACATCAGGAAGTACCAGCCATGGATGCTCTAGCACAAACTTGGCCAACAGGGTTGCTTTATGCCTTTCCTCCAATTCCTCTCCTTCCCAAAGTTATTCAAAAAGCTTCTCAGCTAGGATCTTCAATGATTCTGATTGCCCCATACTGGCCTCGTCAGATATGGTTTCCTTACCTGAAAAAGCATGCAGTGGACGATCCGTGGACCTTAGACATGATCCCGGATTTGCTAATCCATCAGTCGGGGCATTGGCATCAGTCCCTTCAATCTCTGAAGTTGACAGCTTGGCTCCTCCACTTCCAACCTTAGTTAGAAGTCACACACTAGACCCGAAGTTGTTCACATTTTATCTTCGGCCCACAAACCTACCACTAACAAATTGTACCTCAGTAAGTGGAAGAGGTTTGCTATCTGGGCTCAACTCAAGGGCTTAGACCCTATCACTGCTCCTGTCCCAGAGGTTTTGAAATTCTTAACATCCCTATTTAATCAGGGATCTTCTGTCTCAACTATTAAAGTTCAACTAGCTGCTATCTCTAAATTCCATGAATCCACGGATCCTCCTTTGATGAGCAGCAGATTATGCAAAACATTCATTAAAGGTGCGAGCCTGTTAAGACCACCAGTTTTTCATCCTGCACCTCCGTGGGATCTTGATTTGGTGCTGCGCGCATTAACATCTCCCCTTTGAACCGGCTGCTACGTGCGAGTTAAAATATCTGTCATGGAAAACGGCATTTTTAGTGGCTATTACTTGGCAAGAAGGGTCTCAGAGCTTCAAGCCCTGTCTATTAAACCACCGTATTTGATTTTCCACAAAGATAGAGTATCACTTAGGCCTAATCCATCCTTTGTCCCAAAGGTCTGCTCTAGTTTCTGTCTTCAACAATCTCTAGAACTACCAGTTTTCTTTCCAAAATTCTCTAATGAAGCAGAATACACTCTCCATAAATTGGATGTTCACAGGCAATTACGCTTCTATTTAGACAGGACTCAGCAACTTCGTAAGTCAGACCAGTTGTTTGTGTCCTTCTCAGATAATAAATTGGGCCAAACCATCACAAAAGCTACAATCTCAAAATGGATCAGAGATTGCATAACTCAGGCCTATTCTTCTTCGAATAAGCAACTTGCATCATCTATCAAAGCTCATTCTACCAGAGCTATGGCTACTTCTATAGCTTTTCATTCCAAGCTCGCTATTTCGAAATTTGTGCTGCGGCTACTTGGTCCAACCCGCACACTCTCATTTCCCACTACAAATTGGATGTGGCATCTAAAGGACGAGCTTCATTTGGTTCCACGGTACTCAGGAGTGTTTTCCAGTGAGCCACCCAGGATTCAGGTGCTAGGGACGCTGTCCCATCATTCAGAATGTAGGCGAGATAGGATCACATAACATCTTTTAGTTATGTACTCACCATAACTTCAGATGTTTGGGATCCATCTCGCCTACATTCCTGATACCCACCCTCCTTCCCCTGCCTTGCAGATCAGAAGAGATTGAACGGTTTTGAGCTCTACTGTTTTTATCTTGTTTCATCTGACGATGTTATATAAGCAGGGTATGCATGTGTGCATGTATGCGGACAAACTAGATCTGGGGGACTGGTGGAGGTGCATCCTGGGATATAGTAAGCTCAGCCAATAAGAGACTTCGCTCTTTGGCATAAGCGTGCCGAGTCGGAGCCGAGGGATCGGCTCCGAACCCATCATTCAGAATGTAGGCGAGATGGATCCCAAACATCTGAAGTTATGGTGAGTACATAACTAAAAGTTTTGTCCATTTCAAAGTTTTTAACCAGTTTACAGTGCGTCAAATGAATCCAGGAAGCTCGCTCTGCGATCTTGACCTCAGTGGGTGTTGACAGTAGTACTTGGTACGGACCTTCCCACTTCGGAGAACTCCAATTTTTCCGCTTCACAATCTTCACCCAGACCCAGGTGCCTGGGGCTACTGGTGCTTCCGATTTCGGTTGCTCTTTATCTGAAACAGAGTTTAACTGTAAAAGTTTGTTGTTCAAAAATCGCCTCATATATCCTGCAAGTGAACTGTCAGCCTCCTGCTCTGTAGACATGAGAGGTTTCCACTGAGGTGTATAATATGCCCTCCCAAACAAAGTTTCAAAAGGAGTTAGTCCCTTTACATTTGGAACAATTCTCATACTCAACAGTGCTAAAAGCAAACAGTGCACCCAGTTTTTCTGTGTCTCTTCTATCAACTTCTTAAGTTTGTTCTTCAATACCCCATTATGCCTCTCTACTAACCCTGCAGATTGGGGGTGATACGCGCAGTGGTGCTTTATCAATATCCCAAAATAACGACTGAGTTGCTGGATCATTTGGTTCACGAAATGTGTCCCGTTATCACTATAAATCTTTTCCAGTATGCCAAATCTGGGTATAATTTCTTTAACAAGGACCTTTGCAACAGTAGCTACATCTGGATTTTTAGCTGGAAATGCTTCTACCCATTTGGAAAACATGTCTATAATAACAAGGCAATACTTCTTATTTTCACATTTATTCAATTCTATGAAATCCATACAAATAGTATGGAACAGATATGGTGGTGTAGGAAAATTCCCTTGCTTAGGCTTCAACGCCCCTTGTGCATGATGCTTGTTACAAACATGGCATGCTGCACAAAAATTTTTTGTATAATTCGTAAATCCGTAGGTTGTAAACACTCGATTCACTAACTGTACCATCCCCCCTGTTGAGACATGGCTCTGCCCATGGCTCAACAACGCTGCATATCTAAACAAATTAGATGGCAAAATTGGTTTCCTTTCCTTGGAGATGTACAGTCCCTTTTCGAGGATTGCTCCTCATTTTATCCACTTTTGTTTCTCAATATTTGTAGTAAGTGTCTGCATTGTTTTTAACATTTCTAAATCTAAAGTTTCTCAGGGTTGTAATTCCCCACTCAAAAGAAAAGTCTCTGTGGCTGAGGCTGCCTGCTTCGCAGCTGTATCAGCCCGTGCATTACCTTTTGAAATCCTATCCTGTTGTTTCGTATGAGCTATGCATTTGCAAATAGCTACTTTTTTAGATAACTGAATTGAATCTAACAAATCTAAAATAAGTTGCGCATGATTGATCAGTTTACCAGTAGATGTTATCATTCCTCTATTTTTCCACTGTTGTGCAAAAACATGTACAGTAGAAAAAGCATACTGACTGTCAGTATAAATGTTCACTTTCTTACCTTTTGCTAAGGTACATGCCCTTGTTAAGGCAATCAATTCTGCTGCTTGTGCAGATAAGTTGTGTGGTAAAGATTTTGCTTCTAAAGTTTCAGTATCAGAAACAACTGCATACCCCACTAGGTTCTGTCCTGTAGGATCCCTCCTGCATGAGCCGTCCACGTAGTATGTCACCTCGGCATCATCCAAGGGAACATCCGTAAGGTCTTGTCTAGGTAATGTCTTTTGCTCAATCTCCTGCAGGCAGCAGTGTGGTTTGCCATCTGCAGGGGTTGGAAGCAAAGTTGACGGATTCAAAATTGTGCATCGTTCAATTGTCATATGAAGTTGGCTCAACAGTATGGTCATACAGGAAAGATGCCTAGCTGGAGAAAGATATGCTACTTTTTCTTGCAGTAAAATAATTGCGACTGCATGAGGCACTCTCAATGTGAGAGGGTGGAATAACACTACTGAGGCTGAAGCCTGCACTGCCATTGCAGCTGCTGCTACTGTTTGTACACAGTGGGGCAGAGATCGCGCCACTGGGTCTAACTGTGATGAATAGTAAGCTATGGGGCGTTGTTTGTCCCCATGTTGCTGTGTCAATACTGATGTCATATAACCTTGCTTACAATCTACAGTTTGAATAAACTGCTTGTTATAGTTTGGTAATCCTAAAACTAAGGATGATGCTATCAATTGTTCAGCTTACAGAAGGCTGCTTCTGCTTCAGTTGTCCATTGTAATAAATCTTGTGCTGCCATCGGCTTCTTAAATATTAAATCGGCCAGTGGAGCAGATTCCAAAGCATAGTTTGGTATCCAACTCCGGCAAAAATTAGTAGTTCCCAGGAAGGACATCATTTCCTTCTTGGTAGTTGTTCTAGGTGCTTGTAAAATTGCTGTTTTTCTGTCTTCATCTAATATTCTACCTTCTTTGGATATTACATATCCCAAGTACTTAACTTGTTTTCTCCAAAGCTGTAACTTGTCTTTGTTTACTTTGTGACCTTGAGTAGCTAAAAATTGTAATAAAGGTATCGTGTCCTCCTTGCATTCTTGCTGGGTGGGGGCTGCCAGCAGAATGTCGTCTACATAAAGTAGAATCTGACTACCTTTCGTTGGGATAAATCCCGCCAGGTTGCTTGCCATTTCCTGTGCAAATATTGTTGGACTCTCGCAATATCCCTGTGGTAATCTGGTATATGTATACCGCTTTCCCTGAAATGTAAATGCAAACCAATATTGGCTGTCAGGGTTTATCGGTATCGAGAAAAATGCATTACTAATGTCTACCACTGAAAAATATTTCTGTTCTGGCTTTAAATCATTCAATAAGGTGTGTGGATCTGGCACCGTTGGTGCCCTGGGTATAACTGCATTATTTACAGCTTGTAAGTCTTGGACCATACGCCATTCCCCGTTTGCTTTCTTGACAGGAAATAAAGGTGTGTTACATGGTGAATCAGGAGATTCTATTGAGACTCCTTCCTTAAGTAAGGCTGCTATGATAGGCTTGATTCCTACCTCTGCATCCTTTCTCAAGGGATACTGTATTTTCTGGGGTCTAAATGCTGACTTTGGCGTTATGGTAACTGGTCCTGCTGTTCGTATAAGTCCTACATCTGATTTCACTGCTGACCAGAGAATATCTGGTATGTCTCGCAAGGCTTTTTCCTCTTCTTCCAATAAGAGTAATACTCAGCTATTCTCACTAGCCTGTGAGTGTACAGCTGGGTGTGTCTGTGTAATCCAATTCACTTTCTGTTTCTGTACTCCTTGTTCAGAGAGCTCTAATTCTGTCTGCTTTTCCCACCTTGTGACTTTTTCACCTAAGTCTGCCCATTTTAAAGTTTTGTTCTTAGTTAAACTAACATGTGGCAGTCGATTAGATTTGTAAAGTGCTAAAAATTCCTGGGGCAATGAACAGCTTGCTACACTGTTCCCTTCTGCATCCCAGTACAAGTTTCGCAATACTAGCCTGTTTGCATGGTTCTGAAACAATTCTTGTTCATAATCTTTATCAGGTCCTGTTCTATTACAGTAATATAGAGTACAATGCAATAAATGTTGTTTGTCAATGTCGAGGGAGGGGAACTTGCTGATGGCTACGTTAATCAGTTCTTCGGTTACTGCCCCTGGACCAGTAGTAACCAAGTCCTGGCTGTACCAATAATACATTTCACCCTCCGGTCGCACTACAAAAGTGTCCATTTGTCGCTGTGCTTCCATACCCTGCATGGTTGGAACTACGGCTATGCCAAATATCTGCATCAATCTCTACCCAAAAGATTTACTGGGCATTTTGCAGAAACTACAATCTTACTTTTCTGAGTCATCCCTGAAACGGGGTCTGTTATTGTTATGTCATGGGGGAGTGGCTCCCGATACAGCTGTCCATTGGCTGCTTTCACTAGTATATAATCTGGTGATTCTGTATCTTCCGGTAGCTTGGAAGGGTGTATCAGGGTCCGTGAAGCCCCTGAGTCACACAAAAATTTAACTTCCTTCCCCTCTACCAGAAGCGTCACTTCTGGTTTTGTGTCTGCTAAGTAAAGCTCTAAGCTCAAAAGAGCTAGGTCCAAAATTTCATTTTCTTCTATTTCTGTGAATTCATATACATCCTCTACTCCTTGTGTCACATCTTCTACTCCTGCTATCATATTTGTACTTACTTTTTCTTGCTTAGTCTCTTCCAGTGATTCCTGACTGTCATATAGTCATTCCTCATCCTCCTTTTCTTCTGTAGTCGCCTTCTTGTTTAACCTACAATCCCATGCTAAATGTCCTTTTTTCCCGCACTTGAAACATTCACCCTTTCCTCTAAAACTTCTGATCGTTTATTTTTCTTACCCTTTTTCCCAGTTTGGACTACAAACACTTCTGACCCATCTTCTGCCGAAAATACTTGAGTTTTCTTTTTCTTTTTACTATTAAAATGTCTTTCTGCATGTCTAGCATATTCAAGTAATGGCTGTAATCTACTTGTTCGATGATCTACCATATGCTTCATAATAAAGCTACTAATGGGAGTTATACTACCCTTCAAGAATGCGTTCTTTAACTGTTGTTCATATGAGGAATCATGTGTCTGGTTTTCTGGTATCTGCATTCCGCAGTGATTATTAAAACACTCTATAACAGTCTAGCATAATATCTATCAACTGTTTCACCTTCCTGTTGAATGCATTGATTAATGCAAGTCCAATCAGCCCTAGGCTTCCACTTTTCAGAGATTCGGTCTGTCAGACCTTTCACTCTGCCATCCAGTTCTGCATTAGTATGTGGGAGTGGTCTAAGTTGTGCGTCACAAGGATTCCAGTCGCCACTGATCATGTGCCAATCTGGACCCACAATTTGTCTAACTACTTTTTCTACTTCCTCTCCATTTAAATGGTAACTTAATCTCATACCCTGTAAGTCTTCTAAAAATTTTCTAAAATTCACTTTTGGGTGGGGAATACCTTCCGTGGCTTTCCGGATATCTTCCGGTGTCCACGGTCTATAAACCAAAAGAGTCGGATCTTGTCCTGCCTGAGGATTCAGTACTTCTATGAGCAGACATATCTCTTCTTCACTCATAGTCTCTGATGCTCTATTTAATTCATTTAATTCAATCTCCCTCCTCAAGTCACGTGTTCGAGACCTAGTCTGGATAGGATCCCTGACAAACGGTTGTGCTTTTGCAGGGACAGCTGGGTATAGCGGAGGTGGATCAGCTCGTCCACTCGCTTCATATTCTCGTAATGGAAGTGGAGGGGGCGAAGGAGGGGCCGTTGCTATTACTAAGTTATTGTCTTCTTTGTCTAAGAACATTGTCTTTGAGTTTTTAATTCTCTGCTCCCTACGGTTTGCTTCCTCAAGCCACCTATGCACCTGAGGGACTCCTAATTGTCTTTGTTTTTTTAATTGACCTTTTGCATCTATTTTCAACTGTTTTACAAGTTTCATAAGTGCAAGTTTATCTAAATTACCTTCGAATTTATACTTATCGACCCATTTGGTGTAATATTTAACATTATCGGCACTCTGTAATTGCATATACTTCGCGTCTTCAGTTAGGGGCGTGTCCCGGGAACTTTTTGTGCACTGGTTTCCCATTGGCATCTTAGCTAAGCTGTTAATTGTTACGTAACCCTTTCTATCACGTGGTACCACAAATCTACACCTTTTCACAGTTTATCTAGAATAACTGTCTACCTATTCTGTTTCCCTGATCTATGACAAAAACAGTAACCCCTTTTTCTGTTCCTGATTTGCATACGCAAATTTACATGACAAAAAACAGTTCTGTACTTAGTTCCTGATCTTAAAACAGAAATAAGGTAATTCCTCCTTACCTGACCCTCCGTGAGTTGATCCACCGGATTGTTGACTCGTCCTCCAATCCCAGATCAGAAACAGTGGCTGGCCTCTTTCGAACGACAATTCAGTCGGAGGTCTTTCAAAACAGAAGAGCCGATTTGGCCTCTTCTCCGTACGGATGCATGCCACCGGGCCCAATTCTGACCTAGGCCTAGAGCGAGAGATACGTTTCCGGTCCGAAGGACCAATCTGTCAAAGGAAAAATATACTTTAAAAATAATCGAAACATGGTAGGTTCAGGTTAAGGCACTTTAATCTTGCAGCAAGGAGACAAAAACGTGCTAATACAGAGTTTGTCTAACCAGAAACAGGAAATACATTCATTTTTATAGGTTATCAAATTAATCCTGTCCTACCATGCTGACGTAACAGATTACCACCTTTTCATCATCATCTGCTGACCATCTTTCCCATGAATTTCTTCTGATTTAAACAATTTTTATGTGAAACTTCCTGAGGAAAACAACATGGCCTTGGTTACTTTCAGTTAGATACTTGTTATGTTACTTTTAAGATACTATGGCTAAATCAAGCACAATGCTAGCAGTTCATTTCTCTAATAACCCTTTGTCTACTTTATCTCTAAACTACTGCAGCTGCAGAGGTTCCCATCCTCTGGACAAGGCTGTTTGTCTAGAATCATTACATTTATAATATAAGCTATTGTTCATTCATATACTTCTGACCTAGCAGATAAACACCTGCTTCTCAAGTACATTTCCACAAGGCATAAACAAGAATATTGCTGTGCTAGCAGTTACTAGGTCAGAGGGCAACTTGCAAGTTTCAGAAAGCATGCTGCAGTTTTCAAAAAGCATCTTTTTCAGTCTCATATGAAGCTCAATTTGTATAAAGCACAGTGCATGAAAAATAGAATGAAAAGCATATTAAAAACACTTGATTATTAATTTGGCATTAAGCATACACACATTAATACATATTTTTCTAACATTCAAAAGGGATCCAGTGTCTGTCAGCCTGGGATGACATGCTCGACAAGCCGCGTTTCTTCACAAGAGATGGCTTGCACCTGTCACCCCTAGGCTTTCGAATACTGGCCAAGGCTCTTGCTGCCCCCATAGTGCCTTTTTTAGGCAAGGCTCAAAAGTCAAACCCACCTCCATAAACAGCACAATTAACAAAAAAACTGAGGGTTATGCTACTCAATGCCAGGAGTTTAAATCTCAAAATGCATGCACTCGAAGCACTCCTCAGTATAGAGAACGTCGACATCTGTGCAGTAACTGAAACCTGGTTCAAGGCTCCAGAGAGCACCCCAGCACTACCGGGCTACAACTCATGCCACATGTTTCAGCCACAGAACACGGACCGAAACACAAAAGGAGGGGGTATATCCATATTCATCAAGGATACCTACACCTCCAGATTAGTGGCGCAGCATGATGCCGCTGAGATCATCCATGTGGAACTAACATCGAGCAAATCTGCAATGCAAATTGTGGCCTGCTACAGATCACCTTCCATGACCCAGGACCACCACTCCACCTTTCTGGCGACACTGGAAAACCTGAAGGTCTTACCAAACATCCTGATATTGGGCAATTTCAATTTCCCCACTGGGAAAACTACTTGAGTACAAATTCCCAGGCCCAGCGCTTCCTGGAATTCATCAACTCAAATGCACTGGATCAGCTGGTAAACTCCCCTACCAGAGGTGAAAACATATTGGACTTGGTTATCACCAACATGGGCGACGGGTGTTCCACACCGGAGGTCAACCCGTCACTGGTTAGATCAGACCATAAACTAATCACTCTGGATGTCCACACCCCACCACTACCCCCAACTAAGGAAACCACAGTAAAAAAACTTTTCTAAAGCAAACTTCACCTTACTTCAGACAGAGGTGGTAAGTTTCACAGCCCCCACGCTAAAGGATAAGCTGCGCAAGATGAAGAAACCTTTACAAATGCACTCTATGAGCACCTACAAGGATGCAAAACCAAGACTCACTCCTCTAAGAGAAGGAAACCAGTTTGGTGAATCCCTGCAATAAACACGCTATACAATAGAAGGAGGAAACTAGTTCAGAAAAAAAGCAAATCCCAAGAAGGAAAGACATCCCTGATCAGTATCAGTAAGAAACTGAGGTCCCTCATGAAATCATCCAAGGCTAACTTCGAAAGAAAAATAGCCAAGGATCCAAAAGATAACCACAAAGCCTTCTTTTGCTCTGTTAAGAATCTAAGTGGAAACTCGCAGATATGCACTGAACTAGTGCAAAATAGCACAAAATATACTGAACCCATTGATATTGCCAACATCCTGGCAGATAGATTCAGTGCAAACTTCACCTCCCTCTCACCTCCAGAAGGGCCCACAACAATACCGGAAAAGTGTAGTGTCCCAAAAATCACAGACACACAGGTGAAAACAGCCCTTTCAAAAGCCAAAAACACAGTGTCAGTGGGACCAGATGGTGTCCCAGGCTGCGTCTTGCACCAACTAGAGAACGAATTAACCCCCCATGTAAACATGCTGTTCAACCTCAGCCTCTCCACAGGCTACATGCCCATAGAATGGGGCACAGCAATGGTTATTCCTCTCCACAAAGGAGGGGCCACAACTGACCCTGGTAACTATTGCCCCATAAGCCTGACTAGCCTGGTCTGCAAGGCTATGGAGCACATCATCATGGAACTCATTAACAAAGACATTGGGAACCTCCAAACACTTGACCCGAAACAGTTCGGCTTTAAGGATAGATCATGCCTACTAAACCTGGTTGACTTCTTCAAGACAGTCACCAAGGCCATAGACAAGGGAAAGGTGGTTCACACAGCCTACCTTGACCTCACCAAGGCTTTCGACACCATTCCCCACTCTGGTATTACAGAAAAACTCACCAGCCTGAACATAAACCCCTACGTCACGAGAAGGGTTGCCAACTGGCTTAGAGACAGAACTCACACGGTAAGAATAGCGGCCTCCAGGTCCAACTCTAAACCAGTCACAAGTGGTGTCCCACAAGGCTCGGTCCTGGGACCCCTACTGTTCGGCATATACTTCTCAGAAGTACAGGCAAACACAGGAGGACTATGGCTAACCAAGTTCGCCGATGACTGCAAACTGGGAGCCATAATTGACTCTTCGGCTGACACAAATATCCTCCAAAAGGGCCTTGCTGAGAAGGACACCTGGTGTCAAAGTCATGGCCTCAAGCTTAATGCCAAAAAAATGCATAGTCATCCCATTTGGGAAAAAACAAAATGCCAAAAAATTACCACATAGGTGGAAGCCCCCTTAATACAGAAGAGGTGATAAGAGATCTGGGGATCCAGGTAGATAGCAATCTCTCCTTTGACAATCATATTGCCAGAGTAGTTAGGAAATCCTTCTATGTGGCCCATGTAATTACTAAAGGGTTCACATCTAGAAATAGAGGTTATAGTGCCCTTCTACTCATCACTCATTAGACCCATCATAGAGTACAATGCCCCATTTGGGATGTACCTCAAAGATACTTCCAACAGCTGGAAAGACCACAAAAGTACCTCACCAAGAGGATTACTGGTCTCAAACATATGTTCTATGCAGCCTGACTGAAAAAACTCCAGCTGTACTTAGTGGCATATCGCTTACTCAGAGGTGATCTATGCCTGACTTACAAAGCCATGTCCAGCTCAGAATTGATGGACATGCTCCACCTAAAGAAATCCAAGCCACTGCGAGCCACGCACTCTAGCGAGCTAAACCTTGCCACAGCAATAAATAGAACATGCTGGAGGGATAGATTCCTGTCACAGAGACTCCCCATGCTTTGGAACAAAATTCCAAATTACATCAGGCAGAGCCCCTCACTAACACTCTTCAAGAGAAACCTTGACGTGTGGATGGGTAACAGAAAATACACCCCTGGGATCACTTCATTACCTCTGCTTGATAGAGGATCAGTTGATTAATCAATGGGGCAGCGAAAGCCGACACACTCTGGCTAGGCTTATAAATGCCCTCAGGAAGATAGCCTAGTATCTACCTATGAACCTATGATAAAGGAAAGAAGTTTGGAAATAGATGATGAAGAAAATTCTCATTATGGTAGATCTGAACATCACCTTTATGTCCTAAGCGATGCAAGGAGCATTTGGGTGATGTTTGGCATACCTTAAAACAACAGTAGTCTTTGGTAGACAGGCTAGAATTCAGGCTTCCATGGTAGGGAATCTCATATGTTGAGTACTGCAGCAGTGAATGTAAGGACATCTGTTATTCCTGATAATGGTAATGGCTAAGAAAGCCATTGCAAAACACTGGAAATCAGGCCCCCAGAGGTCTCAGTTATATGGGAAGTGGCAGATAACATTTACAAAATAGAAGGAAGAGGGCTGAAGGGAAGACATATTCAAGTATATCACTGTAAGTAGAGTAAATGGACAGCTTCCATGGCAAGATTAATGGAAGGGACAAAAGCTGGTTGCTGCATTGGGTTCACTTTTGCATCAATAATTCCAAAACCATGCTATGTACATGTCTTTAAAAGATTTCATCTTAAAGCTTAGATAATAGCAAACTCAGCTGCATTAATACTTGACCTCTGTCTAGTGCAGGTAAAGAGATATTAACTGTTGTTTTTAAGATATTAATTTATACAGATATAATTTTCACATGTTTCTAAATATGTCAACAATCAAGTAACACAGACAGAACTCCATGGCCTCATATGAAAGCCCTCAGCTAGACAAATAAAATGCTGCTTGACAGTATGTGAGTGACTTTAGTGGTTGCTTAGATATTATAAGTTGTTTACAGAATATTATAAATAATTATAATAATAATTATAATAATAATAATTATAGTCATTGTGTTTACTGTGACTTATACAATCAGTTTAAGTCCTAGAACGTAAAGAATACTACCACTATAGAAATAGTTTGTGCTAAAGAGTTTGGTATTTTTTCATAATATCTATAGTTCCGGCGATATGAGCATCTGTTTGAAATGTGAGGATATCATTTGATTCTGTCAAAAGACTGAGGCTCCGCCCATTGGAAGTTACAGTGCAAACTTCCTGAACTCCATTGGAGTGAATGAGTTAAACTACTCAGAAGGCATCCCAGGATATTATTGGGGCCCATTGAGGCTGTGTTCTTGGTCTTAGTGAGCGCAGCCTGTACATGTTTGCTCTCTATTTATAGTTATAGGGGTTATATTTTGAAGATATTTCTTGGAAGATGGATAGTAGTAAAGTTGGAACTGAATTTTTCAGCCAGCAGATTCACTTTATCACTTGGCTCATTGAATGTGGCTCCATTAACCACCATTTCAGAATATTGCTGTGTGCTGCCTTTGAGGTTTCTGACATAGCTGAATAAGGCTTTATGGTTGTCTTTTGCCTGGGAGGCTATCTTGACCTCAAAATTGAAAATATTGGACTTAATTAGCCACCTTTGATGCCTGTTTAATTTGATGAAGAGAGCTCTTATCATTAAGGGAGTTACTTCCTGATTTTAGCCATGATTTTTTTTTTCCTTTGTTGTATAACCTGTTTAATTTGGGATGCCACCAGGGTGGTTTGTTTTTGGAATTAATTTGGGCTTACTTCTGGTAGGTACAGCAGCCTCTTTGCAGCCATTAACATGGTTGCAGAGTTTCTGGGAACAATTCAGCATAGGCTGCTATTTTTTAAGGTTTGGAGGGGCATTGAATTTTGATATACTATCATTTAATAAAAAATAATTTGCCTTTGAATAGCTCCTAACTGTTACTGAGTTTACTGAGGTTACTGAGTTGATTTTGATTTCAAAGGAGACAGCTTTATTGTCAGGTCTTACCATGGAGGGCGTGACATTGATGGTGGTGGGGGTACAACATTCTTCCATATTTGTGAGTACAAGGTCCAGTAATTTGGAACCTCTAGTGGGTGTACATATAAACTGGTTAGGGAGTTTATATTTATGAAGTTTATGAATCTCTGTACCTGCAGATTTGAGGTTGTGTAGGATTCATAGTTTGTAGAGGGGTAATTAAAGTCCCCCATGAGCAAAGTGTTAGTTTGGATGGTAAGTGTTACCAATAGGTCTAAGTATTTGCTATGAGTTTTGTTGGAAATAGAGGGTGACCTATAGCTTGCTAGGATGTAGTACATGATTTTCTGTATAGTGACCATGTAGTACATGATTTTCTGTATAATGACCATGGATAAACTCCAATGTGTCATCCTGCTTAACCAACACAGAGATATGCTTGTTATGGATGCATATTGAGACACCTCCAGTTTTACTCTCTGTCTGTGCATTTACTTGTCTAAAATGTGGAAGGTACTGACAATTGCACTGCTAGGGTACTCTTTGCTGCTTTAAACCATGTCTCAGTAATGGCACAGATGTCTACACACTCCAGGATTAGAAGTGCTTAGAGGGAGTGTAGTTTTTTTTATTTAGACTCCTGGCATTTAGCAGTAAAACCTTGAGATTCAGTTGTGTTGATTTTGCTATGTCGGGAGGTTTGTCAATTTGATGTTGCCTAAAAATAGGCTGTATGGGGAAGATAAAGTTTTAGCCAGTATTTGAAAGCTTAGAGAGGACTGGTGCAGACCATCCTTGGCAAAACAATGTGGTCTGTTCACCATGTCTTTCCATGCTGACAGATATTGAGTCCCTTTAGTGTGACACCAGAAACTCAGCCAATTGTTAAAATTAATCCTCTTTTGATCATGCTGTAGCATCATACTTCGTGAAGATAACATGCTTCTCAATGCTAGGCTCATACCATACCAGTGAGGTATGTCTAAAGTCCATCTTTGCAGAGGATAATTATGCCATCCATTTCCAAGACATGCCATGTCAGAGAACTTCTGTTCAGTTTAGTAATGCTTTGCAGGTTGATTGTTTTTACATCCAGCTTTTCCCAATAGAGCTACCTGGTACCCCATTCTGGGTAACCAAATACACTGCATGGTTGGCCAGTAGCTTTCTGACCCAGGGTTGCTGGGATTTATGACTGGCACATACTGACAACATGTATAGACCCTTTCAAGAGTTGGAATGAATTCATGGAATACATTGGAGAAAGCTAGATCCTCATCCTGCTTAGGAGGTGGCAAATGTGCATATCTCGTTTGGTGACATTAGCCAATATAACCAAATTATTTAGAGCTAATTAACTAGCCCTAACATGATAGTCTATGATCTGTATTCTCCTATTAAGAGGATACTGTTCACCACATATGATGGCCAATAGGGTTGGTCAACACAACTCTGTCCCTGATGGGCACTACTGAAAGCCTGTGTGTTGTTGCCTATACCTCTGTTCATTTTTAAGCGCATTCTGTTGACAGACCTCTCAGGTTCTACTGGAAGGGTAGCATTTGAACCTAAATCTTGAATACTTGATGGTGGAAATATCTAGCATGTTTATGGAAGTTGGCAGGAACCCACACAGATAAACAGAGAACATGCAAACTCTGCATAGACAGTGACCAAATGTGTATAATGCGCACGCGCACACACACACACACACACACACACACACACACACACACACACACACACACACACACACACACAATAAATAAATGCATTTAGTGAAACAAAGATTTCTTTATTTTTTTTTTTTAAATACCACTACTTTTATAACTTAGAAATGTTTATTTTTGGCAATACTGTAATTTAAACATAACTTACTGAAATCTTTAAAAATGTAAATTGGTTTGTCATTTTGTCATGTTGTAAAAACAAACCTAGAATGGTTGCAGTTTATTGCAATTAGTCTCTTATTTTAAATATTATTTAACAGGGAATCACCATATCCCCAGTTACTGATAATCTAATGGAGTGGATAGCCAGAGTTCAAGGGTTAAAGGACTCTCTCTGGGAAGGTAGGCTGTATTTTATATTGCTTTTTTTCCGATTTTAAAATGGGTGCAATTTATAAATGTCTCTCTTTCAGCTCTGCTGACAGGATCTCTGGTCGGAAATCCAGAACACAGATTTTAATTTCCTCTGGCAAGAAAACTGCCAATATGGTAATACAAGAAGAATGCTGTTATTATGCAAAGGTCAAATTTATGCAGTCCATTATGAAAACTCTCAAGATAAATTTCTAAAATGAGAGAAATCTGTAATTGGTTTGGTGCCCACAACTTGGTGAAGTTTTTGCCCTGAGTTAAATGCCAGACGGCAGGATAAAGTAGTTCAAGTCAATCCTCTAACACCTTAAACATCATGTTTACAAATTGTAGACATTACCTGCCCTAAAAAGTCTGTTTACCTTCATTTTTATGTACATATATGTCCTTCATATTCCAGATGAGTTTTTCCTAATACTTACAGACAATGCTGGCTACTAGGCAGGTTTTGATACATACCCTTGTGATATATGGTTACCTTTTTATACATATGCTTACATTTTTACTGTGCAAATAGTATAGCTGTTGTACTTTCAGAATAAAAAAATCAGTGGGCATATTTGTTGTGCATTGTCTGTAGCTGCTTTCACCTTACATAAAACACAAATTGGAATACTTGCTGTTATGCAAGCACAAAACATATACCACCTTTTCCCTATTTTCTGTATGTTTTACATGGCTGATAAAAGTTGATATCACATGTTAATGCTTGCTGTATTATATCCAGATAGTGCATATATCATTCTTGTATGAAGTGTCTCATTCTGTACCTGGGTTTGAGGCAGAAAATTAGACCCCTTTTGATCATTCCATCTACTCGATTATTTAATATAAATAAAGTTCCTTTTTCTGAATGTGTTTAAATATCTTGGAAATAAACTTTTATCTTTTTATAATTTCATAGTTTTGTGTTTCAAGCTTACAACCTAGGAGATTTTGAGTCTGTTTTATGAATTTATTGGTACCATATAATTGTCAAGTTAGATTTTACATTTTTTTCAAAACATTTTTTTTTATTTTTCAAATACATTTGAATGAATTCCATAGTATTTATACATAACATCTTAAATAACTATTTGCACTATTTACATTAGCCTGACACTACACCAGATCTTAATGTATACAATTACTTTATAAGTATGTCCAATCCATTATCAGAGTGTCTGATCAATTATTGTATAGTTTCAATCAACGATAAGACTCTTCTCCAAGGGTTGTTGATAAATGGCTTTGGATAAATTCTTAGTTCTTCACTTTTAATTTACAATAATGCTGTGGTTCTCAGTAGGCTGTAGAAGTGTTCCAAAGTTGGTATTGTGTTTGTATTCCATCTTCTTGTTATACACTTCCTTGATTAATTAAATAAAATGATTCATTAAATAAAGCTTATAGAAAGTTATTAATACCATTCCAAAATGGCTTAATTTTAACACCATCAAAGAAAATGTGGTTCCAATTTCCATTGTGTACTAGCTCACATCTCCAACATATTCCTTTTATGGAATAACTAATTTTACTGATTCTTTCTGGGGTTAAGAATGCTCTGTGCAAGCATTTCCAATTGAAAACTTTCCAGTATTGTGTAAAGGATGTATATTTTATCGATAATGAGATATTAGTTTTAATGTCTTCAGTTAACTGTATTAAGTGTCCTTTTGTTATATATTTCCAATATGAGGTTTTGGGTGTTTGAGTTTATCAATATTTTGTAAAATTTTGAAATACTGTTTCCCATGTCAAAGTCATTATATATGATTTCATATATGTATTTCGTAAATGTAGGTATTTCTTTAAATGAAGAATTGTTAATTATTCTACTTAAATCTTGTGAATATGACAGAATGCTCTGTAAAGTTAGCCAGTCCTGTTGTGGAATTCTGTATGTTGTTTTATTACTGGCATATCTAAAACTTTTAGTTCTTTGATGCACTGGATGCAGCAAACAAATCCTTTCTGTTACCAGGAATTAATAATTTCTCTATATATTTTATGTGGAAAGTTCTTTGTGACTATAAATGGTATTAAAAGATCAAACCAGATTTTTTAAATCTATATTTGCATTAATAATTTTCCTAAATGAGTCAGTGTAATAATCATACACATTTTAGTGGGTTTATTTATGTTATATTGCATACTAATACATAATATGTGCCATAGCAAATTGTTTTTGTCTGTTATTTGACATTTTTTTCTAAATCAAATTCATTTATTGATATTACAGTTAGTAATTTTTTCCAGTTTGCAGAGTAATTTGGACTTATCCAATCTGCAATTGTTTTAAATATTGATGCTTTTATATATGTTTCTATATCAGGAAAGTTTAATCCTCCCTGTTTCCATGGTCTGATATGATGTATTAAAGCTATTCTGTTTCTTTTGGAAAACCATAAAAATTTTATTAGGCATGAATTTATTTCTTTAAGTATATTCCTTTCTGGTAACAGTTGTATTGCCAAGGCTATATATATAGGATTCTGGGCAGTAAAACCATTTATATTAACTGTAGTCTATCTTCAAATGTTAATATTATTTTGTTCCATTTTTCCACAGAGATTTTAATTGCATTGATGGTATTATTGTAATTTTTTAGACTAATTCATTATTATTGTTGCATAACTCAATTCTTAGATATTTTAAGGTAGATTCTTGTTTCCCTATGATGAGATCCCTCTTAGTCTACAGTTCTTTTTTTATTTAAGAATAAAGATTTTGATTTATTGAAATAGAGTTCAGTAGTCATGTGAAATTTGTCAATTAATATATCTAATTCTTCTAATGTCTCTTTTGTATTAAATAATGTTAGTAACATGTCATTAGCAAATAGCATTAATTTAGAATTGTATTGTTCATAAACATCTCTTCCTTTGAATTTTATATTGTTACGAATTGAATCTGCCAGTATTTCAATACCCAGAGCAAATGGAATCAGTGACATGGGACATCCTTGTTTAGTGCCATTTGTTTTATGTATAGATTCAGAGGTAAAAGGACATAACTTGACATGCTCTAAATTTTATATATATATATATATATATATATATATATATATATATATATATATATATATTTTCTTTAGGAGATGAACACAGGATGCCGGAAATTCAAATAGCATTAAGATTTTGAATAAATAGTCCCAATTTAGTCAATCAAATGCTTTCTCTATATCTAAGCCAATTATGAGTGTTTCTTTATTTTCTTTATTAACATAATCTATAAGAGAAATTATCCTTTTAATATTGTCGTGTGTGTCTATGATATATAAATCCAGTTTGATCATTATTTATTGTTTTAGATGGTGGTATTTTCATTCTGTTAGTTAATATTGCCAAATATCTTATAGTCATTATTTAATAATGATATAGGTCTATATGAAATACAGAGGTTTGGGCATTTGCTTTCCTTTAGGATTGGTGTGATTAAGGAATATCTCCAAGTGGGTGGTATTAAAGCTTGTGGCTGAATTTGGTGTTGAGTTTTATGGAGGAGGGATAATATCTTTAAAGGAAAAAGTTTATGTATTTCCATAATTATGCCATCTATACCAGGAACTTTATTATTTTTACCCTCTTTTATTGTATCTGTAATTTCTTTGTAAGATATGGGTGCTGGCGGATCTAGTTTTATTTTTTTTATGGTATTTTTTATATTAGAACATTTTTCATCTAGATTTAATTTATCAATATGTATTTTTTCTTTTTGGAAATGTTCCATATAGTGATTTCTGTAGGCATCAAGAATGTCACCTATATCCAAGACATTTTTCCCTTTCTTATCATGGAAGATACTTTTAATGTTATTAGCTTTTGACTGTATTTTGATTCTTGTGGATAAATTATGTAAACATTTGGGAGAAGTGACCAAGGTATTATTTTTTAGTTTTTCTAAAGCTAAACTAGTTTTATGTGTTAGAATTTTATTGTATTTATTGTTTAGTACTTCTACTTTCTTTTTCATCTCCAACTGATTTTGATTTTTCTTTTCAGCTTTTACTGACAAAAGTTTGGATTGTAAATCTAATAATTCAGAATCCCATTCTCTGATTTTTTTTTTATACCGAGTTAGGTTTTTAGCATATATGTAAGCTTTTAATGAGTCCCATATCATTATTTTATTTATCTCTGTGGTGTAATTAATGTCTAAGAAGAACTGTAATTCAGATAATAGTTTGAACTCTCTAATTTTAGTTATGTATGCTGGAATTCTGGAGTTAAAGATTAATGGTTTATAGTCATTTTGAAGTTTTAGTATCAATGAATTGTGGTCTGAAAAGGGGAAGGGAGTGATTGAGAAATTAATGATTTTAGAGTGTAAGTCATAGGCAGCAAATATTTTATCTATTCTAGTTTGGGTACCAAATCTGTGATCTTGATGGGAAAACAACAAAGATTTATCCTCTCTAAATTTGAAAGTATCTACAAGATGAAATTATTCTACCCACTTGTTTAAAGCTTTTGATACAGCAGATGTACGCAGCGGTCTTTTATTTGTAGTTTCAGAAATATCAAATATACAGTTAAAAATCTCCTCCTAATATTAAGTTGCCTTTATAGTTATTGGAAATGAAATCTAAGTGTTTTTTAACAGTTCCTGTTCCAATGCTTGGGAACCAGTATAGATTGGCTAGGGTCCATATTCTCTTACTATATTTAACTATTACTAATGCTATAAGGCCTTCTTTATCTTCATGTGTGTAAATGATTTCTGGGTTAATCACATATGTTTTCCATAAAATTGTTACCCTTTTTTCTTTGCCTTATAAGTAGATTGCACCAATATCATATATTCCTTAGGATTCCATCTGTAATTGTCATTTGTTTTGAAATTAGTTTCTTGAAGGAAGACTATTTGTGCTTTGTTCAGGTTTAAATATTTCAGTTGATTTGATCTCTTACTAGGATTGTTTAAGCCATTGGTATTTAAAGATAAAGTTAAATCCATCTTAGGTTATTTAGAATATGTATTTTTTTTATTGTGACTATTAAACATTTTCCTCTGATAACTATAAAGTATATGTTTGAGCTTTTAAAGGAAAGTTTTAGCTTTATATGAGTGTTTACCAATATATACCTATATAAACGCATTCTACGGACATCTCCAGGAATGCATGGATCATGCCATCCCAAACAAAACCAAGACCCAATCATCCAAAGGCAGGCGTCCAGTCTGCTGGACCCCTGCCATAAATAAACTGTACAACAGAAGGAGGAAGCTACTACATGATAGAGCAAAATCCCTAATAGGGAAGGCATCTCTGATCAGTACTAGCAAAAAATTACGATCCCTCATAAAATCCTCCAAGGCCAGCTTAGAGAGAAAAATTGCACAGGACACCAAAGACAATCATAAGGCTTTTTTCAGTTATGTTAGAAACCTGGGATGCAACTCCCAGACTTGTTCTGAGTTGATTCTAAATGACAAAAAATACACTGAACCCACAGACATCGCCGATATCCTGGCAGACAGGTTCAGTGCAAACTCCCAAAAGAGCAAGTATCTATCCCGGCAGAGGGCTGCCTCCCAAACATCTCTGATGCTCAGGTGAAGGCTGCCCTCTCCAAAGCAAGAAACACTGCTTCCATGGGACCAGATGGCATCCCAGGTTGCGTCCTACATGAACTCCAAGAGGAACTAATCCCTCAAATAAAACAGCTATACAATCTCAGCCTCACTACAGGATATGTGCCCACAGAATGGCGTACAGCAACAGTGGGTCCCACTCCACAAAGGTGGAGCCTCTACGGACCCTGGAAACTATCGCCCCATAAGCCTGACTAGCTTAGTCTGCAAGGCTATGGAGAGGATCATCATGGAGCTCATAAACAAAGACATTGGGGACCTACATACACTAGATCCTACCCAGTTCGGCTTTGTCAAGGGCAGATCCTGCCTTTTGAACCTGGTTGACTTCTTCGAAACAGTCACCAAAGCCATAGATGAAGGGAAAGTAGTCCACACAGCCTATCTGGACCTTGCAAAGGCATTTGACACAATACCCCACTCGGGCATCATAGATAAGCTATCCAGCTTAAATATAAACCCCTATGTCACAAGATGGGTCGCAAACTGGCTCAGACAGAACCCACAGAGTGAGAGTTGCTGGAGCCATGTCCGACTCGAAACCGGTCACAAGTGGCGTCCCACAGGGTTCTGTCCTGGGACCACTCTTGTTCGGTATATACTTTTCCGAGGTACAGGCAAACGTGGGAGGACTATGGCTCACCAAGTTCGCAGACGACTGCAAACTGGGCGCCATAATCAACTCTCCAGCTGACACAAACATCCTTCAAAAAGGTCTCACAGAGACAGATAACTGGTGCCAGCACCATGGTTAAAAGCTAAATGCCAAAAAATGTATAGTCATACCCTTTGGCAAAAACAATGTGCCCACAAATTACCACATAGGCGGAAACCCATTAAGTACAGAGAAAGTTATTAGGGACCTGGGGACCCAAGTTGATAGCAATCTCTCCTTTGAAAACCACATTGCTAAAGTGGTTAGAAAGACCTTCTACATAGCCCACCTCATCACGAAAGGTTTCACATCTAGATCAAGAGAGGTAATTGTGCCCCTTTATTCATCCCTCATCAGGCCCATCATAGAATACAATGCCCCTGTTGGGATGTACCTTACCCGACACCTGCAGCAATTAGAAAGACCCCAAAAGTATCTCACCAAGAGGATCAAGGGTCTCAAACAGATGCCATATGCTGCTCGGTTAAAAAAACTCCAGCTCTACTCAGTTGCATACCGCCTACTTCGAGGCGATCTATGCCTGACATACAAAGCTATGTCAAATCCAGAATTAATGGACATGCTCCACCTCAGTAAATCTAAATCCCTTAGAGCCACACGCTCGAGGGACTTGAACCTCAGCACAGAAATAAATAGAACTTGCTGGAGGGACAAGTTCATAACCCAGAGGCTCCCTTCGCTCTGGAATAGAATTCCAGTTCATGTGAGGCAGAGCACCTCACTGAATCTCTTCAAGAAGAATCTCGATAGGTGGATGGGGGATCGTAGGTTTGTCCCAGGGATTACTCCCGTGTCACTATTAGACAGAGGCACAGTAAACTAAACCTTAAAAAGGGCACAGTATACTCAAATCAAGGGGTGGCGTAAGCCATACAGAATCGGGCTAGGCTTATAATTGCTCCAGGGCAGATAGCCTAGTATGAACCTATGAATAAAGTGATGTTTTGGTCAGGCATACTAAAATGTTTTTGGTAAATAAATTTAAATCAATAAATGTTAACAAAACTAAGATCCACACTAGCCATGAAATGAAAATCAGTCCTAATCGAAACCTAAGTCCATCAGATTATCACTCATACCTTGACAATCCAGAACATCTGAGCTCCATAAATTGAATTATCATATGGAGAATATTTGTAATAGGAATAAGCACTATTTATATTATTTTGGACAGATATAGTACTATTGTAGATTAGACAGAATTCTAATACAATATAAATGTCTACTTATTGTATAAGCAATTAATATTTACATGAAAGATAGATGACAAGCAATTCAGTCATAGTAAAGTAGATGTACCATATATAAAACCTCCATAAAAGATTATATCACACAGTTATTTAACATATTATTGATAAAGTCTTTCAAAACTTATTACTTCATATAAGATGGTAATAATATTTATACCTGTTGTTGCTATCTTTCGGCTTTCCCCGGTTAGGGGTCGCCACAGTGGAACTCCAGTCTGCTAATGATTGGCAGTAGATTTTCACGAATGCCAAGGTACCAGCTCAACGTCCAACCTTTAACGAAGGCACGCCCATTTACGCATGTTTTTCAAACGCCCAGCCAACCGCAGGGAGGACATGCAGACTCCACACAGAAGGCACTCCCCGCACTCCAGCCGAGAATCGAATGGGAGAACCTCTTGCTGTGAGGCAACAACGCTACCACTGCACCACCGCAGAAGTCAAAAATATTTATACCTAATGTTTATAATACAATGTATTTTACTGGATATATCAGAAGTTATATTTCGTTTTTTGCCAGCATTTAAGTAATCATTTTGTTTGTTGCTAACTTAAAGCATCAAGTTTGTTTTATGTGAACATTGATGAAAGTTAGTGCATTTTAATTAACAGTGCATCCCTCTTCCCCCCATTTCCTACACATAAGGATTTTCATATATGTCATTTCTTATTATAAAATGAGTGAAATTATAGGTTAAAACCAACAAATTCACTTATTGTGATTAATGATTACAAATTCCCTTTACATATTAATAAAGTGCCATTTGATGGCATATACTGAAAGTTTTTAGATTTAGATGGCAACATTCTAGTTTGTATAATCAGCAAAGGTTAAACTGAGTGATTGTCAATTTAATACTATTTGTTCAGAATATGATTGTTACATTCTGTGACATTTCAAGTTAAGGATTCTATTGTTTCTCTTGAACAACTTTGTCAGTTTGATGTCATGTATAAAACATTAGTTACCTTGGTGGTGCAGCAGTAGCGTTGTTGCCTCACAGCAAGAGGTTCTCCCGTTCGATTCTCGGCTGGAGTGTGGGGAGTGCCTTCTGTGTGGAGTCTGCATGTCCTCCCCGAGGTTGAGTGGGCGTTCGAAAGACATGCGTAAATGGGCATACCTTCGTTGAAGGTTGAACACTGAGCTGGCACCTCGGCGTTCATGAAAATCTACTGCCAATCATTAGCAGACTGGAGTTCCGCTGTAGCGACCCCTAACCGGGAAAAGCCGAAAGACAACAACCTTGATAACTGCTTAAGTATTATATATGGTCAACATGGGTTACAAAAACTACAATTCAAGTTAAAGCAATTGTATGACTTGTTATGCACATTTACTTATATGAGAAAATCATCATGTTTCCTCTTGATGTTCAATATAGTATGTAATTTATGACAAGTTGTCTTATACACAAGTCCATGTTATTAAACTGAGTGTCTATTGTCAATTTAGTACTATTTGTTCATAATATGATTGTTACATTCTGTGACATTACAAGTTCATGCTTCTATTGTTTCTCTTGAACAACTTTGTCGGTTTGATGTCATGTATAAAACATTAGTTACCTTGGTAACTGCTTAAGTATTATATATAGTCAAGATGGGTTACAAAAACTACACTTCAAGTTAAAGCATGACTTGTTATGCATATTTACTTATATAAGAAAATCATCGTGCTTCCCCTTGATGTTCAATGTAGTGTATGTCATTTATGACAAGTTAAGACAGTAGTGTTATTATACACAAGCCCATGTTATTAAATCCTGTCTTTAATATATAAATTCAGCAAACTGCTTCATCTTGTATGACGATTATATATTTTATGTTTAGATTTACTAAAATCATACATTACATAACTATTGTGTGTATGTGTTTGGTTTTTTTTTGGCTGTTGCTTAGTTATTTGAGAGACCACAAGCTGTAATGCTTATTCTTATTATTAGCTCCTTCCAAGCATGTTTATACAGTCCATAGACTTTAAATTATGAGACCCTTCTAGTTTCTTATTTGTTATAAGTATATTTATATCCTTACATACACACATATCAGTACTTCAAGCATGGGCAACAATGCCCATCCAGTTTTGCCAGAATACCATTCACTAGTTCATGTGGTGTGTTCCAGGCTGTTCTTAAAATATCCAAGCTAATATTTTTTCTGTTCCATTTTACCAGCCTGTTCCATGAGTGGCCACTCTGCCAGTGAACCACTCAACACAACTTCCATTCCCACAGATATTTCCACAAAGAAAATCTGATGACTCTCTAGCACTTCCCGGCAACTGCAAACACCCCTACAATCAGCTATCAGCATATGTTCAACACGTCCGAGCAAACTCACCTCCCAGACCACTGAAAAGGATACTGCACAAGACCAAGTGTGCTTAGTCTTTCACAATAACTCAGACTTCCACTCTTATGTAAGCCCTTAATGTGTTTGGACCAAAATACATTTTAAATATAAAATTGCGCTTATTATTTTATTTTATTTTTATATCAAGAATCAACTTAATGAGCTAAACAAAGTGTTGGAAGACTATCTATATGTGTACATGTGGTTAAAAACAGACCTTTTATTGTATATATATATATTTTTTTTTTTAAACCAAAAACGTCATTGCCGAGAATCATCTCAGAGGCTCCTCAGAGCCGTTAAGCATCATCATCACTCTGTCTCTGTTACTGTAGCAACCTGGGAGTGTCTGTTTCTTTGTGTCTGTGTACTGCATACCAGAGACTCGCGATGCACCTGAAGCAAAGCTTCACATCACTGCAACTTCAAGCCTAAACCAACAAGCCGCCACAACAAAAGATAACACATTCTTCCAGCCTTTTCACCTCTCACTCAGCAGATGTATAAACAAACTATTCTCTGTCAAAATATCCCAAATCACAGTTTTATCCACCCTCTTCCTCTGGATCCAGGCTAAAACACCAAATGTCTCTTCCTAATACACAAGCATCAGTAAACTTCAATCACAAGCTGCAACCCACAGCTTCCCGGAGACGAAAACGGCAACATACAACAGCTGCATCCACAAAAACCCCTGTCAGGCTTAATCAAACAGCACTCAAAGCTATGCTACCTGCTATCATTGATATTAGCTATGTTTTGACAGAATGATAACGCCATTTGTATTAGCTGCCAGACACGGTTGCATCCACGCACACCATATCAGGATTGATCAAACAGCATTCGAAGCTATGATACCTGCCATAATTGACATTAACTATGTTTAGACAGAATAATAATGACATTTGTACTAGCTGCCAGACACAGCTGCATCCACACACACATTTGCAGGATTGATCAAACAGCGCTCGTAGCTGTGATACCTGCCATAACTGATATTAACTATGATGACATTTGTACTAAGAACTTGCTACTATTATTGAACCAGGATATACATGACATTTCTAAATCATACTTTAACTGAAGAAGGAATTAGTCTCCATGACAGCATATTTTTTTCAAAACATTGTACTGTTACTGCTATTATATATGATGTTAATTTGTTATATTTGAGTCTGAATTCTGATGAATGGTACCTTGTTGAATTGGTTAATTACTTAAATTATTATAAGTAAAATCAATGAAAAATGAACAAGATAAGTATTCATTGAGTTCAAGTAGGGGAATAGAAACTTCTATGTTTGTATTATATGTTACTTTGTTTGGCTTATATATAATGTAAATAATAACCCATCTTGACCTAGCTTTATTTGTGAAGAATTATTGGACTCTCTGAACATTCTGAATAAATCATTACTGTTTCTCAGTTGTTTAAGAAACCCTCCTTTTTTAAAATAAAAACAGATGACAAGTGATGTACCATATCAGTTGATACTTTGAGATGTAGTTGTAAGAGTTATTTTCTTGGGACAGCTGTCTTGGAATAATTGTTTTGTTTCTTCTTTCTAGCATCAGTCCAAGTATTTGTTTCTTTTATTCTTTTAAAAGTAGGGGCCATCCATTCCATTTCTTCTGGGATAGACACTATGTTGTTGTTTTTGATGAATATAGTAGCTTCTTCTAATTCATTAAAGGTTCTCATCTTATTGGCAAAAAGTATTTTTATCTTGGCTGGAAAGGCCAGCTGAGCTTTAATGTTGTTTTGTTTCAACAGTTTTATTATTGGCCAGATTTTTTCCTTTCTTCTAATATTCTGGTAGAATAATCATTGTTAAACCTTATCAGGCTTTGATTGTATTTTAAGGGTGATTTTCTCCAAGCAGATTTTAATATTAGTTCGTTGTCCAGAAATGAAAGAAATTTTATAACTATGGATCTAGGTGGAGTATTTGTTGAGTTAGAATCAGGTTTCCTCAGTGCTCTATGCGCCTTTTCAATTCCAAATGAAAGTCCCTCTTTCAAGTCTAAACATTCAAGAATTCAGGCTGTTAAGAATGAAATGATGTCTTCTCCTTCAGTGTTTTCAGGCAGACCAAAGATCCTTATGTCGTTTATCCTTTCCCTGTTTTCTAAGTCATCTATTTTGTTAAGTAGCCATGTATTCTGTTTAAGCAGAAATTCTTTTTGGAATTCCTCTTTGAGTCTCTCTTCAGTGTCATTTAGAGAAGTCTGTATATTTGTTATTTTTGTATGGTGTTGCTGTAATAGTTCCTTAAGAGTATCAGTCGGTTTTTGAGAATTTAATTTGAGGTTTTCTAAGTCATTTTTAAAGCCATCCATCTTCAAAGATAATTCCTGTAAGGTAGATGTCATCAATTGCAGTTTTTTCTTCAAAGCAGCATCTGGATGAGAATCCCTTGAGTTGTTCATATTCAGTGACTAAATATATTTACTTGACAGGAAAAATTTTGTACATCTCCGCCAAAGTCAATATTTATGTAGTTTAGTAGTTTATCTATAGATTTCTGATGTTTTAAACTTGAAAATAATAACATTTTCCTATATTATTATGCTAGTTTATGGAGTTCTCAAAATTTGCTGCTTTCAGTTGGCCATCTAGGCCCCACCCCCAGATTTTACATTTTTGAAGGGACTGTGTACATCTACATTCATTTGGTTGTTTATTTCATAATCTGATGACAAATCTTAGGATAAAAAGATTTGATTTTCAAGGCTTTATACTTCCTAGCTGTTAATAATAAGAGACATATATTACAAATCTCTGTGGAGGGGATATATTTCTCAAGATGTAGAGAGTTTAACAGTGTCTTGTAGAACAATTAATTAATATTTTACATAGATCATTTGTTATGCAAGTAATATAATAAAGCACTAGATATCAGTTTCCCTTCATGGATCTGTGAGATCAACAAAATGTCATTCAGAATGTTTTTGTATCACTCTTTCTGGACTAAATGCATCTTATAAAACAAAACACATTGATGTTATGTTGTCCCTGTCTTGTCTTCGTTCTTGCTGGTTGGGGTTCAGAGCCAATCCTAGGCTCTGACTCGGCTGTATACTATAGCTCGTGAGCTTTTTATTGGCTTGAGGCTAGCCCCTATCACAACATGCTTAGCGGGAGTTACCCAGATTGTTTGCTGCTTGCAGCGTCAAGATTGTGAAATACTGGCTCAGACTAAGTGTTTTTCTTTTTGATTAAATTACAACATTTTGTTAAATCGTTGTTAGATACTTAGTGTTAGAGAGTCTCTTTATAGGTTAGTGTTCGTTCTAACCTTCCATTGTTGTGTGTTGATGATGTGGTTGTCATTTTACTTTAGGCCTACCTTTTCCTTGAGAACCCGTTTAACTTAGAGGGTTCCTCTTCCCTTCAGCCCCATTTTTAGTTGGAGGGCTTTCCCCTCATTCCCTTCATTTCTAGGAGCAGCTGTTTAAGTTAGAGGCTCTCCTCGGTTGGGGGAGTTCGCCATTTTAGCTTGGAAGCTCTGCCCCTTCACTCCTTCCTTTCAAAAAATAAAAAAGTTTTTCTTTGTAGTTAAGCTAGTTTATTGGCATTTAACTGTGTATTGTTATTACAGGGCCTTTGTTCTTAGTTGATAGTAGTAACAAGTGTGTGTTTTAAGTCTAACTATGTCTAAGGATTCCACTAAAGAGACAAAACCTTTGGGTTTAAGAAGTGTGACTCGTGCTGCCAAAAGATGTCCCTTACGGATGGGCATACAAGCTGTGTGTATTGTTTAGGGGCCATACACCTGCAGGACTCGTGCTCTGTATGCCATGCTTTCAGTTCTCGGGTCCTGCAGGAAAGAAAAAATAAACTAATTATGCAAGGCTTATTAAAGGGCCCCTTCGATGCCTCTACAGAGGGCACTTAACCAACAAAAAAAAAGGACAAGTCCATCATCGTAGTCAGCTCTGATGTCAGAGTCACCCAAAAGAAAAGACAAATCTTCAACATTGTCGGATCTGAGTGTTGGTTCTGACTCCAGCGGCTCCATCAGTAGTCTCAGAGCCAGTCAGGACTCACAAGAAAATCAGGTCTCCCTCTCTGGAACTGGTGCTGTCTGTTTCACAATCTCCGCTCTTACAATCTCTGGCAGGCAGTCATCGGTCTTCCACCCATTCCTCTCGGTCATCCAGGAGTCTTTTGGATGATGGAGAGGGTGGTGAAGAGGCTTCTCAAGACACCGGCATTAGCAAAATTATTATCGAGCCCAGCCCATAAGGAAGTGGTGCAGACAGTCCAACCAACATAATTATTGATTCCTCTTCCGAATATCTTGAGTTCTGTGCAGGAGTGCATGGAAGTTGTGGTGGAACCATCTGTTCTGATAACCTCCGGTCTCTCGGTTCTGACTTCTGCTCCAATCTCCTTGTTACCCCATTCTATCGAGGGATCCTGGGGGCAGATGTTCCCTCATCGGCTCCGAAGGGGGAGCAGCATCGGACCCTTGTCCGACCCTTCTCTTCCTCTTGGGGCTTCAGCTCAGGTGAGCTTGGCTTCTACATTGGCCTCAGAGCCATTGCCCTCAGTTCAGAGGAGATCTCCAGGCTCTTCGGAGTTAGACACTCTTTCTGGACCAGGACTGCAGTGCCTTCGAGGCGATGAGTGTGCTGTCCTCTGAGACCACTCCTCTCTTGGCTTCATTGGCTCCTTCTCCTTTGGTGCCGTGTCCGCCTCTGAACCTCCCCTCCTCCGAAGCGTAAGGAACCCATGCTCCAGGACACCCCATTGGGCACCCCACCTCTTCTAAAACCTCCTCAGAACACCCCTCTGAGGAGGTCTCTCTGAAGAGGAAGTGTAAGAGGAAGCATTTGGACTCCTTTGAGTCCCTGACATCAGACATGGACTTGGAGGACTCAGAAGAGTCCCCACGGTCCCCATCTGAAGATGTCTCATTTTCAGACATCCTGGAAATCCTTAGGCAGAGGGGTGACTGGAAGTCCCTTGCCCCTTCTCTGGAGGAGTCTGTGTACCTGGATGCATTTGTTTCCCAACCCTCCACCTCTTGGGTGTCTCCGCCTTTTGACCCACTGTTGCCCATATTGAGTCAGAAGGCGTGGAGCTCTCCAGAGACTATGGAACCAGTTCTGCGGAGGCCCAATAAATTTATAACTTCTCTGGATGACAAGCTTTTTCTATCTAAGGGCCTGCCTGTCGATGCTATGGTGGTAGCAGCAGCCACTAAGAAAGAACTAGCAGAAACAACTTCTTCTGTCCATCTGTCGAACAAAGAGTCCCATACGATGGACAGGTATGGGAAGTGTATGTTTTCTTCAGCAGCCTTTATGCTCAGGTTGATGAATTATTTGTCCCACTTTACTCACCTTTAGAGGGATCTCCTCAAGGAGTTGGGAGATACCCTACATGATCCTACAGCTGTGGTAGCTGCAGGCAAGGCAGCTTCTCAACTTGTGACCTTGACTTCTGTAGTTAACTCCTCCATGCGGCTGATTTCTTACACAGCAGATGGAGCGAGAAGGGCAGCAGGCACAGGAGTTGCCTTACGGAGGCACTCTTGTATGTGCCTTTGTCAATTTGTGGAGCCCTTCAAGTCCTTCTTTACTAGCACCCCATTTAATGGCTTGTCATTGTTTGGGCCTCAGATAAAAGACTCTTACCTGGTGTGAATGGGATGGCAAAACTCTTTCTGCCGTGGTAGTACGTTTTTCTGCTCCTTCTAGACCTTATCCAAAAGGTCAGAAGAGCAGGAAGATGTGTTTCCGGAAATCCCAGGGAGCTTCGCCTGACACACGTGGAGATTTTTCCCCCAGGGGCAGAGGGGGAAATAATAATGGAAGATGACTGTCTCATGGCGGGGGGGGGGGTCCGCAGAATCAGGGCGACAGAGATACATTCTCTGGTAGGCCCTTCCAGCGCTCCTGAAGGGAGGCCCGATTGTCCACCTCTGGAGACAGTTGGGGGCAGGTTATCCTTGTACCCAAACACCTGGCAGACAATTACGGAAGATACATGAGTACTATTGATAATATCCAGGGGTTACAAAATTCCCGTCTCCCAACTACTCCTTACAAGGAAACGGTCAATCCCAGATGTTCCACCCAATCTTCGGGATCAAGCAAACCTAGAAGTTCAAAGGTTGCTAGAAAAAAGAGCCATCCAGGAAGTCCCTACAGACCAAATAAATCTGGAACTTACTCAAGGTTCTTTTTAGTTCAAAAAAAGACAGGGGACTGGAGGCTCATTTTGGATCTCAGCAGACTGATTCAAATTGGTTAAGAAAACAAAGTTCTGTATGGTAACACTGCAGTCCATGCTGCCCTTTTTGGGTCAGGACAGTTGGATGCACTCTATCGATCTCCAGGATGCGTACTACCACATAAAAGTGGACATGCGATCCAGGAGATATCTACGCTTCCGGCTGGGAGCCAGTCATTACCAGTTCAGAACTCTGCCCTTTGGTCTCACCACAGCCCCCAGGGTGTTCACCAAATGCATGGCAGTAGTTACCTGAGGCATCTAGGATTCCAAGTGTTTCCATATCTAAGTGACTGGCTCTTTACTGCCACCACTGAGCATCGGCTAATCAAGGCAAGGGACTCCACAATTCACACTTGTTCACAACTAGGCATCACCATAAACTACGAAAAGTCTACCTTGTTGCCTTGCCAATATATTGCATTTATAGGGGAAGATTTAGACACAAAGGTATAATAGCAAAGCTGCCTCAGGAAAGGATGTCAACCATTCATCAAGTTTCAATCCTCATGGTGAAAAAGAGAATTCAGGCAAGATTTGTCCTCAAAGTCTTGGGTTCAATGGCTGCAGCAATTACTCTGGTCCCTATGACATGTTTCCACATGAGAATTCTGCAGTGGCTCCGTTTTGCTCAATGGTCATTCCAGGATTTACCAATGTCACATCAGATTTTAATCACGGAGTCCTGCAAGAAGAATCTAGAATGGTGGCTTTACTCCCCTCTGGTGACAATAGGCGGGACGATTTTAACCCCCCAAACCGTAACCACAGTGACCATGGACACTTCCCAGATCAGGTGGGGGGGCATTATCTGGGACAGACAGTTCAAGGGACTTGGCAGCAAATGAGTACCACTTGCACATCAATGTACTAGAGATGAGACTGGTGCTTCTTGCATTGCAAGCACTTCAAGACTCTCTACCTACAGGGACTATAGCAATTCAGACAGACAATATGTCGGTACAACAAACAGGGCAGAACCAGGTCTTATCTCTTGTGTTGGGAGGCTCTACGAGTATGGCAATGGGCGATGTCTTCCCACCCTTTTCTGATCACAACGCACATTCTGGGGAAATTCATTGTGATAGCGGACAAGCTCAGCAGGGCAATTCTGATGCCTCATGAGTGGTCTCTGAAACAGGAAATTGCAGACTTGATTTTTCGCAAATGGGGCCAGCCATGCTGCAGTATTTTCCCAACCCCCTCAACAACAAATGCGCAGCTACTTTGCCCTAGTCCCACCACCGGGATAGTCACCCAGGGATGCACTTGTTCATGATTGGCCTCCAGGACTGCTTTATGTTTTTCCACCATTCCCCCTGATCCCCAAGGTTCTTCAGAAAGCAAAGTCGCTAGGTTGCAAAATAATCCTCATTGCCTCTTACTGGCATCGTCCGATATGGTTCCCATTCCTTTGGCCTCATCTGCAGGGGGAGGCTTGGATTGTGGACCCAGTTCCAGATCTCCTGATGCATCAGTCAGGTGTGCTCCACCCTTCCATCCAAACTCTGAAGCTGACAGCTTGGTTTCTCCACTTCCAGTCTTAGCCAGGCTTCCTGATATTTCCCCAAGAGTTCAACACATTTTGATTTCCTCCCACAAAAACACTACCCAGAAACTTCATGCTAGTAAATGGAAGAGGTTCTCATTTTGGGCGCACAAGAACGAGACTGATCTCTGTACTGCACCCATTTCAAAGATTCTCAAATTTCTTGCTGAAACTTTTGAGTGAGGAGCAGCTGCAACCACTAACTATTTTCAGCTGGCTGCCCTTTCTAATTTTCATGTGGGAGAAATAGGCTCTAACGTTTGTCCCATAGGCTATGCAAAGCATTCCTAAGAAGTACTCTCCTCTTAAGACCTCCAATAAGAGAACCCCCCCAGACCTAAATTTAGTTTTAGCGTCTTTGATTCTTCCCCTTTGAACCAGCTGCTACTTGTCCCCTAAAACTTTTGACATGGAAGACCCTTTTCTTGACTGCCATTACCTCAGCTAGGAGGGTTTCAGAATTACAGGCCTTATCAATTTGTTCTCCGTACTGGATTTTCCACAACGGTAGAGTCTCTCTCAGAACCAATGCCTCCTTCTTACTAAAGGTGTGTTCAGACTACAACTTGAAACAATCCATAGAACTTCCTGTATTCTTCCCCAATCATGGCAACAAGGCAGAGTATAAGCTCCATCAATTGGACGTTCATAGACAGTTACATTTTTATTTACACAGGACCAAGGACATCAGAAAATCCAACCAATTGTTTACATCCTTTGAAGAGAATAGAAAAGGTTATTCAGTCTCAAAAGTGACCTTATCTAAGTGGCTTTCAGACACCATCACCTATGTCTAGGATTTGCGGAACAAAAAACTTCCAGAAAAAGTTAGAGGACGCTCAGCTAGGGCCTTGGCTACCTCTATTGCCTTTCAAGTCAAACCACCTTTAGATTCAGTCTGTGCAGCAGCTACATGGGCTAATCCTCTTACCTTTATCACTCATTGCAAAGTAGATGTGGCCTCCCAGAACAGAGCATCCTTTGGTTCCACAGTCCTGAAGAGTCTTTTCCAGTGAGCCACCCAAGAAACAGGTACTGGGGACGTGGTTCCAACCAGCAAGAATTAAGGTGAGATAGGGACAACATAACATAAAGAAGTTATGTACTCACCATAACGTTCCATGTTTGTTGTCCTTGATCTCGCCTTCCTTCTTGCATCCCACCCTCCTTCTCCCTTCCTGGAGGATTGAGAGGAGTTTCTTTCATTGGGTACACTGTCTGAGTTTCCCTTTACCATACCAGTTGGTTTGCTTATTTATTTACACCTTTATACTCAGGTGTTCTCTTTTATGTAAAAATCTGTTTTTGCTTGCATAGTCTAGTGTTTGGGTTATCACAAACAAGATCTGGGTAACTCCCACTAGGTATGTTGGGATAGGGGCTAGCCACGAGCCAGTAAAAAGCTCTTGAGCTATAGTATACAGCTGAGTCAGAGCCGAGGATCAGCATCGAACCCAAACCAGCAAGAATGAAGGCAAGATCAAGGACAACAAACACGGAACGTTATGGTGAGTACATAACTTATTTTTAATTTCAATACTGGTCTTGACAAAGTGGTGTAAAATGAAGTCAAAACTCTTGCCAGAGTAGTGTAAAATTAAGCCAAAACTTCAGTCATCATGGAGTCTATGTATCAAAAGATTGTATGTGCAGTATTATGACTGAATTTCAAATCTTTTCAAATAACAGTTATCACATTTTTCATCTTGGTTACTGTCTTTAAGGATTACCAAGCTATAAGAGGTAAATGATAAATGTCATTACAGCTGATTTAGCAAGATAGGTTGTAAACCTGTTGTTACTGCATCAGGTTTTCAGGCTAAATCAGCCTGAAATCTTCTAGAATCATCATGATTCAGGGTTGTAACACCAGGTTTATAGTCATGTAAAGATCTGAAAAATGAGCAGTTGTTTGACAGTGTGTGGAGTAAAATATACCCAATAACACAGGACCCAAAGCCATGCTGTGTGGTACTCTGCTCATTATAGATATCCAATTTAAAGAAAAAAATCTCACAGAGACCTTTTGTGTATGATTAGTCAATCATTTGTTCATTCAGTTAGCAACAAATGGGTTGACTGGAAGGAATGGAAGTCTCCCTGTAAGTTTCTCTTGTCAAATTCACACAGACTAAATTAACAAGAAAATTCTGCTTCATTAGTCTTGCTGACATATTCATAGAAGTCACTCAGGTTTGTATGACAAGATCTGGATGCAGCATAATGCTATTGTAAAAATCAAGGTAAAATGTACATCGAACAGATCCAGTAATGAGTTTTTTCAAAGCATTTACCCATATTATTGGCTAGGCTAATGAAATGGTGCTGCTTAAGATTAGAACTCTTATCTGCCTTAAATAATGAGATAACCTAGGCTGTTCCATTCTCTCTTTGTTAACCGAAGCTGTTGTTGGCTAGACACTCTTGAAGTATTAAGGTCTTTTTAGGGGGGGGGGGGTGTCACTTCAAAAGAAAATCATGGGAGGCATGGCCAAGGATGATCCTTGAGTAGCAGCAGTTTCTCTCAGCTCTGTCTTATATCATATCTTTTATGACTAGAAATTTAAACAAATAACTATCTAAATTGCAACTATTTTTACCTATTTGGACTCTCCTGACAGTCTATTTAGATAGTATCTTAATACTTTTTAAGTTTTATTATTTTTTCCTGTCACAATTCATGACAAATTTCTGGCACCAAACTTCAGTATGAGCTTCACAAAATCTTCTCACCAGGACACATCATTAAAGAAGGAGCTACAATCTCTACTATCCACCATCCAAGAATTATCTACAAAAATAGACAAAATGGACCTGAAACTGGATAATTTCAAAGAAAAATGTTCCCAACAAATGGAGACTTTACATCAAGATTTAAAACAACAAAAACAACAAATTACTGGCATAGAAACTGCACTGAATGATATGGACTGTAGAATTCAAGAAAATGAGCACACCTTAGAATTCCTTTTAAAACAGAACTCTCTACTACAAACAAAGATTGATGATCTAGAGAATAGAGAACAGGTCTTGAAATAACATAAGGATTTTTGGGCTGTCAGACAATATTGAAGAAAATTAATATGGAGAAATTTCTAACTTCATGGATACCATAATATTCTACAACTTCCTGAAGCCCTCTCATTTGGTATTGAAAGGGCTCACAGATCCCTGGTCCAGTCTAAGAACAATAAAAGTAATTCTACAAGATCTGTAATAGCTAAGTGTTTATCTTCCCATGATAAGGAAATTGTATTAAAGACAGCATGGTCCAACTCACCTATAAAATTTCAAGATATCATACGCTTTGGTAATTATTACTCTTCCTCAGTGACTGAGTAATGGTAAAAACAATTTTTTTTGGCAAAGAACTTAAAAAGAAAGCCCAAATAAAAACACACCTGCTTTTTCCAGCAAAGCAAAAAATCTTTCTCCAGGATGGTCCTACAATATTTGAAGAACTTGAACCGGCTATTACATTCATCAAAACAAAGAAAATATTGGAAAAGATAGATGAGATGGATTGGGCTACCTCCAGCCTTAAAAGATTAGTAGAAAATGGATCCTGGAAAACAATAGACCATAAAAAGAAACTCAAAAAAAAAAAAAGACTTGAGTCTGATCATATTACCCTTTCTGTTTTTGCTCTATATTTATATATAAATAATTTCCATTTATGACCCAGAAGTCTAGAGAGATGAAAATGGTTCAACAGGTGAGTGTTGAAATTTTCTTGGTCTGTTTTTGTTATAAATGAATTTATACTTTCTTATTCTTTTCTCATTAATGTCTTGCTCTATTTAACATATATACTGATAATAACTAGCTAATTATCTTCTTATGAGTGTTTTGAGTGTACAATTTAAATAACCCATTTACTTGTATGAGTCTTGCAAATATGTAGTTCAGTTATAGTTTAATATGATTTATGCATTTTATCTGGCTTTAAGAATTGACATTAACTTTTAAATCTAATAAGCTTATAGCTCGCATATATGTATCTATTATAGTAGTTGGGTAATGTGTTTGCTTGTTGTGACCATTGCGATGTATAGTTGTGGCTCTGTTTTTTCAGTTAATGCTTTTTAGAATTCTTGAATAGCCATAGTGGGGGTAGTTTACTTCATTGTTATTTGGTTTCTGCCTTATATAAGTGGTACATTTTGGATTATTTTCTGCTTAAACTCTGAGCTTTGGCCAGCTAAGACCTACATGAAATCAAAACAACTGGACGTATAAGTGAATTTAAATCTTTATATGCACTTTTTTCAAATAATACAGCATTTAAATTGATTTGTGTTGCATTGAATACTATCTAGCTGGAAGATGTGGCTCTGTTTTTTCAGTTAGTTCCCCACCCACCCTCCCTGCTTTTGTTTTAGTGTTAATCTTGGTGGCTTTGAAACTGCCCACCCCTCTTGTAAATTTGCATTTGGATACTCCTAGGCCCATCTCATTTGCTCACTCAAAGTGCAATTTTTTTTATCTGCTTTTCTTGTATTTGTGTTTCTTCCTACTTTATTTTGCTTTTGCATCATCTTAAAAGTACTCAATTGTATTTATTACTGCTTGGTGTAACTATCATTCTAGGCCTTTTGGTTTAAGCACTTGGTCTTCAGACCAGTTGTTTTACATTAAGAAGGTTTGTGGTCTGCACTGTTGTGGCAGGACATATAGCTTACATCCTTCTAAGTTGGGAACTGCTGATTGAAGGCTCAGTGTCTGTTATTCTAAAAGTGTATTAGTTCTGGTTTAAGCACTTGGGCTTCAGGCCAGTTATTTTACATTAAGAAGGTTCATGGTCTGCACTCTTGTGGGAGGAGAGGCTAGACTCTGCCCTTCTGAGCTGGGAATTTCTGGTTAAAGGCTTATAGTGCCTGCATATTTGAACTGTTTCTTACTGAAATTGGTGCACCTTGTTTGCTGTAGCATAGACTAGATCCAGGCCTGCTGAATCTAGCTTTGTTTGCATAACTTGAGCACTAATCCAGGCCTTCTTTTTTGGAGAAGGTTCCCCTGCACCCCAGTGGCAGGAGTGTGCAGTTAGAACTTGTCTGATTGAAGACTACAGGAACAGGGCTCAGTTTTGAGATTTTTTTACTGCTTAATTGGGTAATTTGTTTAAAAGCCTTTTCTGATTGCTTGTAGTCATCTAAAGTTGTTTTAAGTGTATTTTTTACTGTTTTTGCCTTATCTTTTAAAAAAAAAATTTCCTTGTTTCCCACCTTTCTAAGCTAGTATAGTCCAGTTTTCAGGCTAGTGCTGAATTCAGGGCTGTGTTACAATTTTCTGAGTTGCCCATACCTTACTTGGATAGAGGGAGGTTTCTCTGTTCACCTGTGAGAGAGGGAGTTTTGAGCAGCCATCTGTCCCTGGAGGAGTGGTTCCAGCCCATAAGTTAGTAGTTTATAGGCCATTTTGGGCTAATTTCTATCTTTTTCATTTCCCTGCAGTAAAAAATGCATTTGCACGGTTTTGCACATCCGGGCAGCACCGGTTAGCTAGGGCTAAATTTATCCTGGCTCCACCAAGCCTCCTCTTCAGTTTTTCCCTTGAAAGTAGTCTAACTCTCAACCTAAGCACTTAAAAAGCATCCTACAGTTCAGCACTTGCTCAGACCTAATAGCAAACACTAATATACCCCGACACTTGATTGCCCAGCAGGGCACGGCTCATTATTCACCCCTCACCAACAAAGTGACTAAGCAGCTCACCCTACTATTCAGGTATGACCAAAGGGCAATTTCAGGTATACTCTCCAGTCCAGCTGGTGAACCTAGGTATCCTGAGGCAATGTTACAACTGCCTCATGTACACAGACAACCCTCTCCTCCTACCCAAAACATTAACATATGTGAGAGATGCAATTATATAGCTAAATTTGAGGCTAAACTCTCCCCCCCCCCCAGACTGGAACAGGCAGTCAAGAGGAGAAGGTTAACACTTGCACCACACCTCCAGCCTCACATAGACATACTAAACCAGCACTGGCAAAAAATACACATAAATACACAAAATCATACTCGGAGGCTCTAAATAAAAACCTGCAAAAGCATCACAGACCTCTAAAGCAGACAACCAAAAAACCTGCACCTCCTGTCACAAACCAGACAACACATAAAACACAAAATCAGTGTGCCGCACAATCACAGCCCTTAAGGAAAAATAACATACCTAACACACTAGTAATAGGTGACTGTATAGTCAGGCACACTGAAGTCCCACTCACTAGGCTGGACAAAGAGAAGGTTACTGTTAGCTGCCTGTCGGGAGCAAAAATCCACCACATAACACAAGCACTCAGGTCACTCCAGAACAAGTACAAATATGACTCTGTCTTTGTTCATGTTGGTATGAATGACCTAAGACGTACCTCCCTGGACTACATGAAAAGGGACATGGAAGAGCTCTCTGATCATGTTGCCCTGGCAGGTATGACCCTGACTAGCATCCTGCCCTCACCAAGAATGATACCGCAGTATAAAGAAGAAATTATCAATTTCAACAATTGGCTAAGCTTCTGGTGTCATTCAAAGGGGATCCAGTGTCTGTCAGCCTGGGACAACATGATCGACAGGCCTCGTTGCTTCACAAGAGATGGCTTGCACCTGTCACCCCTAGGCTTTTGAATACTGGCCAAGGCTCTTGCTGCCCCCATAGTGCCTTTTTTAGGTAAGGCTAAAAAGTCAAACCCACCTCCGTAAACAGCACAAATAAAAAAATGAGGGTTATGGTACTCAACGCCAGGAGTTTAAATCTCAAAATGCATGCACTCGAAGCACGTCGACATCTGTGCAGTAACTAAAACCTGGTTCAAGGCTCCACAGAGCACCCCAGCACTACCGGGCTACAACTCTTACCACACATTTCAGCCACAGAACATGGGCCAAAACACAAAAGGAGGGGGGTGTATCCATATTCATCAAGGATACCTACACCTCCAGGTTAGTGGCACGCACCATGATACCTCCGAGATCATCCATGTGCAACCAACATCAGGCAAATATGCAATGCAAATTGTGGCCTGCTACAGATCATCCTCCATGACCCAGGACCACCACTCCGCCTTTCTGGAGACACTGGAAAGCATGAAGGTCCTACCGAACACCCTGATATTGGGCAAACTCCAGCGCTTCCTGGAATTTATCAACTCAAATGCCCTGGATCAGCTGGTAAACTCCCCTACCAGAGTTGAAAACATATTGGACCTGGTCATCACCAACATGGGCGACAGGTGTTCCACACCAGAGGTCAACCCGTCACTGGTTAGATCAGACCATAAACTAATCACTCTGGATGTCCACACCACACCACCACCTCCAGCCAAGGAAACCACAGTGAAAAACTTTTCTATAGCAAACTTCACCTTACTTAAGACAGAGGTGGTAAGTTTCACAGCCGCCATGCTAAAGGATAACAGTGTCCAAGATGCAGGAACCTTTTACAAATGCACTCTATGAGCACCTACAAGGATGCATGGATCGTGCCATCCCTAGCAAAACCTAAACTCACTCCCCTAAGAGAGGGAAACCAGTCTGGTGGACCCCTGCCTAAACAGGCTATACAATAGAAGTTCAGAAAAAAAGCAAATCCCAAAAAGGAAAGACATCCTTGATCAGTATCAGTAAGAAACTAAGGTCCCTCATAAAATCCTCCAAGGCTAACTTCGAAAGAAAAATAGCCAAGGACTTGAAAGATAACCACAAAGCCTTCTTTAGCTATGTCAAGAATCTAAGTGGCAACTCACAGATATGCTCTGAGCTAGTGCAAAATAGCACAAAATATACTGAACCCACTGATATTGCCAACATTCTGGCAGATAGATTCAGTGCAAACTTCACCCCCCTCTCACCCCCAAAAGGGCCCACAACAATACCGGAAAAGTGTAGCGTCTCAGAAATCACAGATGCACAGGTGAAAACAGCCTTTTCAAAAGCACAACATCAGTGGGGCCAGATGGTGTCTCAGGCTGCATCTTGCACGAACTACAGAACAAACTAACCCCCCATCTAAACACACTGTTCAACCTCAGGCTCTCCACAGGCTACATGCCCATAGAATGGCGCACAGCAATGGTTATTTTGCTCCACAAAGGAGGGGCCACAACTGACCCTGATAACTATCGCCCCATAAGCCTGACTAGCCTGGTCTGCAAGGCTATGGAGTGCATCATCATGGAACTCATTAACAAAGACATTGGGAACCTCCAAACACTTGACCTGACCCAGTTCGACTTTAAGGGCAGACCATGCCTATTAAACCTGGTTGACATCTTTGAGACAGTCACCAAGGCCATAGATGAGGGGAAGGTAGTTCACACAGCCTACCTTGACCTCGCCAAGGCTTTTGACACCATTCCCCACTCGGGAATTATAGAAAAACTCACCAGCCTGAACATAAACCCCTACGTCACAAGATGGGCTGCCAACTGGCTTACAGACAGAACTCACACAGTAAGAATAGCGGGCTCCAGGTCCGACTCTAAACCAGTCATAAGTGGTGTCCCACAAGGGTCTGTCCTGGGACCCCTACTGTTCGGCATATACTTCTCAGAAGTACAGACAAACACAAGAGGACTATGGCTAACCAAGTTCGCCGATGACTGCAAACGGAGCCATAATTGACACTCTGGCTGACACGGACATTTTCCAAAAGGGGCCTTACTGAGATGGACACCTAGTGTCAAAGTCATGGTCTCAAGCTAAATGCCAAAAAGTGCATAGCCATCCCGTTTGGGAAAAACAAAACACCCATGAATTACCACATAGGTGGCAGCCGTCTTAATACAGAAGAGGTAATAAGAGATCTGGGGACCCAGGTAGATAGTAATCTCTCCTTTGGCAATCTTATTGCCAGAGTAGTTAGGAAATCCTTCCATGTAGCCCATCTAATTACTAAAGGGTTCGCATCTAGAAATAAAGAGGTTATAGTGCCCCTTTACTGGTCAATCATCAGATCCATCATAGAGTACAATGCCCCGTTTGGGATGTACCTCACAAGACACTTCCAACAGCTGGAAAAACCACAAAAGTACCTCACCAAGAGGATTACTAGTCTCAAACATATGTCCTATGCTGCCCGACTGGAAAAACTCCAGCTGTACTCGGTGGCATATCGCTTCGTCAGAGGTGATCTCTGCCTGACTTATAAAGCCATGTCCAACTCAGAATTGATGGACATGCTCCACCTAAAGAAATCCAAGTCACTGCGAGCCACTTGCTCTAGTGAGCTAAACCTCTCCACAACAATAAATAGAACATGCTGGAGGGATAGATTCCTGTCACAGAGATTCCCCATGCTTTGGAATAAAATTCCTAACTACATTAGGCAGAGCCCTTCACTAACACTCTTCAAGAGAAACCTTGGCGAGTGGATGGGTAACAGAAAATACACCCCTGGGATCACTTCATTGGCTCTTCTTGACAGAGGCTCAGTTAATTAATCAATGGGGCGGTGAAAGCGGACACACTCTGGCTAGGCTTATAAATGCCCTCGGGCAGATAGCCTAGTACCTACCTATGAACCTGTTAGCAAATTAAAGCTTAGTGTTGCATTGGTTGTCTTGTTCTCTCTTTTGGGACTGGTGGTATTGTTGTTCTGTCTTGAAATACATGTTTAATGGTAGATAATTAATGGTGGTTTGACAGCTGGTGTAGGGTACTGCTGGTTAGAGGATTTGTTTTGCTGCTGGTGCTTGTTGCGGACTTTGTGATGTGAAGTTTTGTTTCGGCCACTGTGTGTGTGGTCTTGAAGGTTGCATTCAATGGTGGTGGTGTGTTTGCTGCTGTGGCGGTTTGCTGGGCCTGGGAGATTCTTGGTTTTCGTGAAGCATTTCTAGCTTCACATATTGTGGGGTTGTCTCGAGCAGCTCGCGAGCTAGTTAAAAAATAATTGAATTTGTTGTCAAACCTTTCTGTTTCCCACTGCAACATCTAATGACTTGTTTTGAGTCACAGACTCGTCAAACTCCTTCCAGCATTGCTTGATTGTTTCTTGTTGTTATGCTGTTGCTAGGTGATGTCATTGGTAACTCGTTGTAGCTACAGAAAGTTTTACCTCTTGAAAATTACCTTAACCAGCTGGAAATTAATGTGACTTAAGTGGAGATTTGTTTTTCAGTAGATTAGCTCATAGATTTCATTCCCTTGTTAAGACAGCAATATGTGAACCTTGGTACCAGAATAATGTTCAGAGATCTGTAGCGAGAGATGTACCTTCCCTAAGATAAGACATTAAATGCACTAAGTTGTTTCTTGACCCACTCTTTTCATATAAAATTGAATAATAAAATTGTCTTAAGAAATAATGGATATTATCACAACATATTAGACAGAGTGCTAACTATATCCAACTGTTTATTATCTATCTATCTATCTATCTATCTATCTATCTATCTATCTATCTATCTATCTGTCCATCTAATATGTGTTAATAGGATAGGTGGAGTAGTTCCAATGTACTTTTCTAAGGCAAGTCCATATCTAGTGGTACAAAACATTTAAATGTATATTGAACTTCAAATTTTATTTATTTTAATTCTGTCATTAGATACCATAAATCCAGAAAAAAAAACTTAAAGGAAAACAGAGTATTCAAGTATTGTGTGGAATTAATGACAAACAAGGCTGTTTATTCACAACGAAGGGGAAATGTCACAGCCATGAATTTATATATTACCCCTGTCAGGAAAAGCAAAGCCGGTGCTTGCATATTGTCACAGCCACATTGCCGCATTTGCATAATTCGTTATATATGTGCAGAAGCAGTTCTCCTAACATAAAAAGGGGTCTGTGAAGAAGTGACCCTTACTTTGTCACAGTGGGTATGACCCAGGATGAGGAGTATGGGTAAAACTTTGTACTTGGGGTTGACTCGCCTCATTGCTCCTGTATCTCTCCAGTGGCGCATCACTTGACAATAGCTGCATTTCTCAATAAGATGTTATCAAGGGGAAAGTGACTCATGAAGTACACCCTGTTACCGTAGGAAACTTTCACTCTGTCATGGACAAATTTCACATGTTTCGACAGGGGTGACTGCATTAAGCAATGTAATCTGTTATTCAAAGTATTCTGGATGGCCCAGTTAAAATGTAATAGACTGCTGTACACCTGTAGTTCAGAAGTTCTAAGGCAGTGGAGTTAATAACTGAGGTGAACTATGATCAGAAGTGTACATAGCATTTCTAATAAAATAAACTGCTTCTTTTTTTTTTCCTGCTGTTAGCTGGAGTACAACAGTGATTCACATATAACCTTTTACATCAGTTTGGAAGCAGTCGCTGTCTGTTTAACAGACTTGCTCAAAGTTGTGATGCTTAAGAATAATATTATTGGTGGTGATGTCAGAGCTGCTTTAGAAATGCTAATGGTGCTTTAAATGCATACAACCAAAGTGAAGCAAACCTGTGATTTCCACACAGTGGTATAGCTACTTGGATAATATGTAACTCCCAACATTCTTGACACCGGCTTTGTGCAGTTGTTTCTGCTGAACTATGAGAAATTCGCAACTGTGAAGGTGTGGTTGCAGTAATACGCAAGTACCGCAAAGCCAGCACACTGATTTTTACTTCAACAGAACTTTATTGTTAAAAATGATGATAACCAGTTAAGTGTTACTATTAATTCTGATTTGCACATGCTCCATTTGATTGAAGAATTGTAAGGTCTGGAATAATGTACAGAGATTAAGACAGATTAATATACAGAGAAATATGAACATAACCATGTACCCATTGTAACATTGAGTTAAATCTACATGGAAATCATAAACCCAAAGTAGTACTTGAAAAATAGACTTTCCAGTTATCTTGGTCAGCTTCCCCCATGTCACAAAAGAATTTTTAGACCTTGAGTAGAGCTAGATTTGTATACTGCCTGACAAACCACATTCTATGGGAGTAGCACATTTGTCCAAATGTGATCTGGATGAATTTTAGAAACAGAAAACCCTTTGAAATTATGGAGGGAAGGTGGCAGTCACCATTGTTTGTGGGGCTGTGGAATTGCTTTCCTCAGAGTGTATCAATCCTAGGGATGATTATAAAAACTACTTTACCATTTTGTGTTGCATAGGGCTAAAAATCTTATTCTTGTAATTTACAAATTCACTAGCAGCCAAAACGCTGTATGTAAAATACATTTCCACATGTACCATAAAAGGACGGTATAGAAATAAGCTGCTTCACATTAATTCTACCCATTACAGTGACCTCCAAGCCCCAGTGAAATACACATTAAATACACCAGCCTACAGAAGTACATTTCTAAACTGGAAGACAGACATTATGTAGGATGCCATTTACAAGTGGGAGCTTCACTACAATATCTAGGATATCCACAGAATAACTCCTTTTGCTTTACCATTAGATAGTTACAATAAAAAAACGTGTAAGGATACTTTCATTTGGAACACAATATGCTAAAAACTTTCACTTAAGTTAAATGTGGATTGATGGATTCTCGAACTCGAATACCGCAAAGTGCTAATACTGCATCTCACTGTGTGATGGTAAATTACAGTTACATACAGCAATATTTTTGATCTCTCCCCTCTGACCTATCTGCCAATCCAGTACATCACTAGTATGAATAACAGTGGGCTCAGAACCTCACCCTGATACACACCTGCTCCCACTGTGAATCTCTCTCAGAGTCCAAACACTATTCATATTGGAGTGAGTGGGGCTTTGTACCTAGTCTGCACTAATTCTATTAATGTTTCTCGGACTCAGATCAGATTGCCGAGTAGAGTAAATAAAGTGACCCATATGGAAAGGTGTGAAACATAGTTGTTGGGGGGGACTGGAAGGGTGAGGGTGAGGGGCTGTTATTAAGGAAGTGCAGGACAGCTAATCAAAAGTAATAAGAAGTAACAGTATCATCAGAGTAAGATATATCAGTCACATCAATACATATAACATTACAGAAAACTATCAGTCACATCAATACATATAACATTACAGAAAACTATCAATATAATCGCACAAGGTTTCATTTTTATTTCATTGTATTACAATACTGTTGAACTGAGTAAGACATTATGTCTGACTTGCATATCTATTTGGTTTTGAAAGTATTATTACAAACTCATATTTACTATTTGTTTTTACTGACCGCATATAAATGTAATTAATAGTCATTAGTATAAATCAGTTGATTTTATCCATTCTGGTTATGCAAAATAGTCTTATTTTAATATATGGTTAAAATCAGCTCAATGATTTATTGTATTATACATAGCAATATCTCATGTTATTATTCATACTTAATTAATACTACTGAATATTTTAATGATTTTATCATTATTCCTTTTCAGATGTGCTTATTTCGGTATATAAGAAAGATAAGTTCACTTAAAGCCATACTTTTAAATGTATTCAGATTGTAAATAGGCAGTTCCTTATTGAAACATTCTACTAGTTAGATAATTTGAGTGATTGATGTCACTCGAATTAGGAGTTTATAACTCTAGAAAGGTTTTGGGTGTTTTTTTTTGTTAAAAATTTTTGCTACAAATTTTTGTTAACATTGTTTATGATCACTACAACTTACATAGATGAAAGTTATTTGAATGTACCTTTGATTATACCCCCTCTTCATATTTTAAGTTTAACACAACAGTTGTATTCCTTATATTTATCCTTTATACACTAATAGACAAAAAATAATATAAAATATAGACACCGTGTATTATTAGACAAAGTAACTACCTTAGGACTTCTTTACATTGTCTTTCACTTAACGTCACTGGTCTGAATAATCCTAATAAGGGAAGATCTTTAAATAAATACCTCAAATTACAAAACTCCCAAATAATATTTTTACAAGAAACCCATTTGATATCAGAAGATATCTATAAATTAGACTCTAAATCCTTTTCTATTCTAGTTAGTTCAGAACACTCTCAAAAAAGGAGAGTTGCAAATATTATGGAATAATAAACTACCTAGACCAAAAATATTAGATACATACCACGATAATAAAGGTATGATAGCTTCAGTTATTATAGAATTTAGTAATAAAATATTCACCTTATTTAATATTTACTGGATTCCTAGCTGTGTATTTAAATCAGCACAACATACAGATCACATTTGACACTTTTCTAAGGGTAATATCATACTAGCTGGTGATTTTAATAGTAGTTTTGATAGCAAAGACTCTACATTTATTGGTAAAAGAAAAATTTTGTCAATGGCTAGACTATTGAAAGAATTTTCTGATTCTCTTCTGCTGAAAGATGTAAATAATTATGCAAACCCCAAATCACATTTTTATACGTTCTGTTCAAATAGCCATAATTCATATTCAAGGATAGACAGGGTTTTTATTTCTAATAACTTAGTGGACTCTTTAACTAGTACAAAGGTGATCACAAGCCCTCCATCTGACCATAACTTCATAACCTTTGACACATATTCACTCAACCTCTAATGTACGGATGAAAAGGATACCAGCATATATTACCAAACTGTATGATTTTAAAGCCTTCATTTCTGAAGAAGTACAGAACTTCATAGAACTTAACACAACTAATGATACATCTGAAATTTTCATCTGGGCTGCAATGGAATCCTACTTGTATGGTAGGATAACTGATTGGTACAACAAGAAAAGATTTGTGTAGGATAGAGAATTAAAAGAAATACAATCTAACCTTGACAAACTGCATCTTGACCTTTTCAAAAACAGAGAAGACAAAGATAAAAAAAAAAGAAATGGATTCCTTAAAAAAAGTCTCTTGAAATATTAAATCATAAAACTATGATTAGCTTAGAGAAATTCAGACTTACTACTTTTTCATCTAACCCTAGCTCCATGAGTATTCTAGCCAATAAAACTAAAAGATTAAAAAAATTTAATCATATTAATGAACTTTTTTCACCACAGAAGAAGAAAATGGTCTCAGGTTTACATAATATAGTAAACGAATTTAGAGAATTGTTTCTTAACCTAAACAAGTCTACTGAATTAACAAATTATAAAAAAGACATACATTCATTAATAAAAATTTAAAGAAAAAAATAACAGAAGAGCAAGCTAACTTACTCGATAGGCAAATTACTTTTAAAGACATTCAACTGCAAATTAACCAACATAAACAAAACAAGGCTCTGGGTAATGATGGCATTATCCCAGAAATTTATAAAATTTTACTTAATAAAGCCCTCCCAATTTTACATGCCATCTTTAACATAGTGCAAATTAAAAACTCCACCGCACCATCATGGAAATATACTTTTATATCCCCTATTCTAAAACAGGATAAAGACCCTACCAAATGTAGCTCATATAGACCTATTAACCTATTAAATACAGGCTATAAAATGTTTATGTCTATATATGCTAATAGACTCAAAAAATGTTCCTCCTAATCTAGTAGAGGTGGACCAAATAGGCTTCATAATATTTAGAATAACTTATGACAACATTAAGAGAATAACCTTAAATGAATCAGTAAAGATCTTAAAAAAGCAATTTAATTATAATTAGCTTAGACATAAATTGTGCCTTTGATACAATTAATTGGGATTATTTATTCATTCTTTTGGGATAACTTAATTTTTCAAAATATTTTATAAACCTTATCACTCAATTATACAATGGTTGTCAAGCATACATCAAAATAGGCCCTAACATCTCTCAATTTATACCAATAGTTAAAAGCACTAAACAAGGTTGCCCATTGTTTCCCCTTTTATTCACTTTAATCATGGAACCGTGGGCAAGCATGATAAGGGAGAACACTAATATTATAGGATATGAATTGGATTTTAATGAAACATCAAAAATACAAATGTTTGCGGATGACATATTGGTCACATTGGGTGGTAAAAACCCATCATTTTTAGAAATATTTAACAACATGGAGATTTTCCAAAAAAACTCAGGCCTTAAATTCAATCATAATAAAACACAAATCCTTTTAGTAGGTCAAAAAATGTAATATAAATGACAACTATGTAATATAAATAGCAACTTCAAGAAATATATACCACAATCACAGCAAATAATGTATTTTGGTATAATTCTTACTAACGACATAAAATACATTATAAATCTGAACTTTAATAAAAGTATAGCAACCATAGATAATTTAATACAGATGGTCAAAAATAAAATTCTCAGTGGATGAGAAAGTACCAGTTATAAAGATGGTATTACTCCCTACAATTTTGTATATCATTCAGTCCATTTCTATACCCCCACCATATCTAGTAACCAAAAAGTTTAATACAATGATTAAACATTTCTTTGGCATCCAATTAAATTTAGAATTGCCCTTCCAACCCATATGTATAGCTGGGATAATGGAGGTATATAGCCCTCCCCAACTTAGAACTTTATTCAATTTCTTCAGTAATCAAATCAATTACTTATTTAGTATTCAGTAAATATTCAGCAAAATGGAAAGATTATATACTATCTTTATCTC
>NC_056744.1:736075883-736078383 GCF_019279795.1 Protopterus annectens
CAAAGACAGGTGTTTTTCACGTTCTAAGGTTTTCAGTAATCTGTCTATTGTTGCAAAATGTTTATTAACTTCGTTCAAGGATACTTTTTTGTAGAAAGCGTTGTCTACTAACATGTTTTCAATTTTGGCAACATAGTCTTTGTTTTCCATTAGTACAATGCCTGTACCTTTGTCTGCCTTCATAATTCTTAGGCTGGTGTCTCGGCAAAGTTCTGTGAGAGCTAGTTGTTCACTGTTCGATATATTGTACCATTTCTCTGTACTGGGTTGGTTTAATAAATTCCTTAGATCAAATTCACATACATTTTGAAAAGTGGCTAGTGTAGAGTTTAAAACTGGGTTAAACAAGCTGGTTTTCCTTACATTTGATGTAATTAAGTCTGTTGTTACTGTATTATTGTGCGCTTCATTTGAGTCAGTGAAAGTTGAGCTATCTTGTGGGTCATCTCTGTCAGCAAAAAACATTCTCAGGTTTAGTTTTCTTAAATATAACCTTAGATCTAATAGGGTGTCAGTGATTCTGGCCCTTTGCGAGGGTATGAATGTAAACCCTTTATTGAGTAGTTGCAGGTGTGCTTCAGATAAATTTCTATCAGTTAAATTAAAAACTGCATTGGAGAGAAAGTGTTCTCTTGTGCTTAGTAACCTCCCCTCACTGTGCTCCTTGTTACCATAGTCCGTTCTCCAAAGTTGTATCTGTTCACTCCATTCCCTCTTCCTCTCCATCCCCCTCTCTTCCCCCTCACTCCTTCTCTCACACCTGGGATTGGCGTAGCCACCATGTCTAGGTTGATCGGTGGCTGCTGCAATAAAAAAGGCCTTTGCCTTTCTTCTTCTGCAATCAGGTTAGGTGCGAAAGCTGGAGGTGTAATGGCAGGGGGAGGAGCAGGTGGGTTATTGAAACTGATGTGCTGAGGATTCAGCAACAAAGGTCAGGGTTGGTGGTTGCTCATTAACCACAAAGTGTTGAGCATTATGAAATCCTGGAGGTGGGGGGGGTGCGAACATAGCTGCTTGTACTTGTTGTAGCTGGACTGGTCTCGTATGATATTCTCTTGTCCTTTGATATCTTTCATTGCTTAGCCTATAAGCTGTGTGGTTCAAATATTGTTGTAAATCACGCTGTAGTTTCTGCTTTTTTCTGTGGACAAGCGTGGCTACATGCCTTGTTATCTTAGGAGAGACACTGTCTAGCAGGTGCCTTACATTATTAAAATCCGGATGTCTGAGGATGTTGGAATGCAGGAGCTCTATATCTTGTTTAATCGCCTCCATTCTGACTTGGTTATGAATAATAAGGCGCTTAAGAGCCATCAGACCAGTGTCATTAAACAACTTAACTAAATCAGAAAAAAGTGGTGAATTTCTTGTGGTCCCGGTTGGGAACCTGTAAGCTCTCAGACCCTGTGGTACTATGTTATGGTGTACACACGATGACAAGAAAAGATTATCATATTCTATATTCTTGTATAGTATGAGCAAGCGCTCCAAATCAAAGATTAAATTTTTACAATGCATATTGACATGGTTTACTTGCCTTGCTTCTTCTCTGTGTTCGTTGATAAAATGTTCATTGTTGTTCTGCAGGAAGGGGTTCTGCATTCCATCCGTGTTAATGAAGTGCAGAATAAATTCCCCATCACGATGCCTTATTTGTGGGGTAGAAGCTTGATACCCATTGCCATTCATTACCATTCCGTTCTGCTGTGCTGGGCTGATAAAGCCTTGTTCAGCCGCTGATCCTGATGGTGTTAGATGTACAGACCCTCTTGTGCCTTCTGTGGTAGTGGGCAGTTGTGCTCGTCTCTCATTTTCACTAGCTGCTTGCTAGTTGTATCAACTCCTCTTCATCGACTGAGACAGTGGTGAGCTGTGGGCCAGGGGTCTGTGTCGCTCGAAGGTCGTTTTCAGTTCCATTGTCGTTCGCTCCTGTGGGTAGTTGAGTGGAGGAACTACTCTCTCCTGAAAATAAGCTAGGAGAGAAACCTCTCATGTTGTTTTGTAGTATGTTGCATCTTCCGAGGATGTTTTTTGCTCTGTGCATGATGGTATTGTATTCCTCTAATAGTTTAGCGTATTCCTGTGGCATGGAAATGGTGCTCGTTTCACTTGTGGGTTGGCTACCGGAGCCTGGTCCGACTTCTGGTGTCTCCTCCATCTTCTAATATGGTATAAAAACTATATAAACGAAAAACCGTTCTAAAACTGTAAAGCAAAGTAGAATAATGCCAATAAACAATTAAAACTTTGTAACTAATAAAATTACGAATGGAGAAAAAACACAGCTGAGGCCGAACTGTTGTCTAGCGCTTTCATTCCTTTATTGTTGCTAGGAACTTCATCAGAACTTAAAAAAAGTACATAGCCATGCTCTATAAATATGCTGTATACAGGAATACCTAATTTGCATATGATGTGATTAGTGGCCAATGGCCAAAGATTTCTTTTCACAATACAAAAGAAGAATTCAAACCAATGATTATGTCCTCATGTTAATACA